>NC_057801.1:676502258-676516805 GCF_018294505.1 Triticum aestivum
CCTGGGTCCGCCCCTGGGTGCCATGGCACCCATGAATCCGTACCCGCGTGTACCCTTTCCATTAGATGCACATCACCGATGATCCCTCGGCAAGAATTATAAATTCTCGCATACAATATCCGAAAATTTGCACGCGCCACGGTCTCCAAAGGAGAAACAACGACTGATACTTCACCTATCAAAAAAAGGAAAAAAAAACAAGACAGGCGGTCCTTAGAATAGAATAATAAACAAAAAAGGGCAACCTACCAGCATTAGCTATCATCATACCAACATACGCGTGCCAACCAACCATGTACTGAGAGTTGACAGGTGTAGTATGTGTTGTACGAATTGGTGCCCATCGTCCCCATGTTGCATCCTGCATGACTGGTTATCCAAATCTGCATGAGCTCGGTTGTGATATCCAAATAAGTTGCATGCTCAGGGCATATAAATGGGCCGATTTTCAGCCTGGATCAATCATTTGTGAATGTGCAACGGACCTCGACATGCTCGGCGCGCTTCTCATGGGCTCCGGCCTCATCGGCGCCGGACACGGGCGGCCGCTGTCGTGGATCACCTACATCGGTGCCTACTACGTAGTGTACCTGCTCAAGATCGTCATGGGCGGCATGCAGTGTTACCTCGGCCAGCAGGTCTACGACGTTGCCACGATGGCGGCCGGCTGCCCGGGCATGCCGGTGGGGCTGGACTGCATCGCCGCTAGCATGCGCATCCATCCACTGTGGGGGATCCCTCGCCTCGCAGGCGCCGCCGGCGTGCGCGCGCTTCTGGGCTCAGGATTTGGAAGCACGGGGAGTTCAGCGGCAACGTGGAGAGGTTTCGAGGTCAGCTTCTGGGCCTGCAGCATTAATTAGTTCTTCGACGGTCGATCAGAAAATCAGACACGAGCAATGTTGGTCAAGAATTTGAATGTGCATAAAAAAAAGAACATTTGATTTTCCTTTTAGTAGTATTCAAAACTTCCAGTCAAGGGTTCTTTTAGTGATGGTTCCCTAAAAAAATGGGTTTTAGTGATGCGTGATTTACTTACTTGAGTAGTTAACATCTCCAATAGCGAACCTCTGGGTGATCGCTTGCGCTAGCCACCTCATCATTTTTACTGTGCCAGCGAGAGAAAAAAACGAAAGGGGTAAAAAGGGACGGACTCTACCGAGCGGAGACGCAATTGGGCAAAACCTAGCCTGGGGTCTCCGCACGATCCCCTTCTCTCTTCGACGCTGCCGCGTCCTTCCTCTCCCTCGATTCTCCTAATCTCCTCACGCTACCGCACCTGCTCTAAGCGCCTCCTCTTTCCCGTACCACCGGCCTCCCTCCTCTGCATCTCTCCTTGTCAAGATGGGAATGGGTCGACCCGGCCTTGGCCCTGGCCCAGGCCTCGTGGCCCCAAGATCAATTTGATACTTCATCTATAAAAAAAAAAGAAAAAAAAACAAGACCGGTAGTCCTTAGAATAAAATAATAAAGAAAAAACAGGAAACCTACCAGCATTTGCTATCATCATACCAACATACGCGTGCCAACCAACCACGTACTGAGAGTTGACAGATGCAGTATGTGTTGTATGAAATGGTGCCCATCATCACCATGTTGCATCCTGCATGACTGGCCATCCAAATCTGCATGAGCTACGCTGTGATATCCAAATAAGCTGCATGCTCAGGGCATATAAATGAGCCGACTTCGAGCCTTAATCAATCATTTGTGATAACAGCGCTGCCGAGCAAAGCAAGTGGGATGTAGTTTAACCAAAAACATTTTGGGTGTGTACCTTGGTCTTTGAGAAATGAGATATTGGAGTAAACCAAGCGTAAATTTTGTAAGATTTGCATGTATGAAACAAGATGAATGCAACGAGGCCTGGACTCGTCCACGCCACCGGCCAGGACCTCAACAGCATGGCGGTGCCGCAGCGCTATGCGCTCTTGAAGGCCAACGTCGAGGGCCTCAAGCCGCTCCAGGTCGGCATCGCCGTCTGCGACCACCAAGGCCAGCAGGTCGCCTGGGAGTTCAACCTCCGCGACTTCTGCCGCCTCGCAGACCCGCACGGCCAAAAGGCCCTCGACTACCTTGTCGACCGCGGCGTCGACCTCGACATGCTCGGTGCTTTGCTCATGGGCTCCGGCCTCGTCGGCGTTGGACACGGGCGACCGCTGTCGTGGATCACCTACACCGGTGCCTACTACGTAGCGTACCTGCTCAAGATCGTCATGGGTGGCATGCAGTATTACCTCGGCCAGCAGGTCTACGACGTTGCCACGATGGCGGCCGGCTGCCCGGGCATGCCGGTGGGGCTGGACCGCATCGCCGCTAGCCTGCGCATCCATCCACCATGGGGGAGCCCTCGCCTCGCAGGCGCTGCCGGTGTGCGCGTGCTTTTGGCCTTCAGGATTTGGAAGCACGGGGAGTTCGGCGGCAACGTGGAGAGGTTTCGAGGTCTGCTTCAGGGCCTCCAGCATTAATTACTTCTTCGACGGTCATCAGAAAATCAGACACGAGCAATGTTGGTCAAGAATTCGAATGTGCAACGGACTCATGCCGCCCGCTGCCGCTTAATTGGGCACTTACGTACATCGATCATTTAATGTTAGTAGATCAGAAGATTGTTAGTACTAGTTTTATATAGATCAAGCGTTTGTTTTTCTCATCGAGAAAAAGAACATTTGATTTTCCTTTTAGTAGTATTCAAAACTTCCAGTCAAGGGTTCTTTTAGTGATGGTTCCCAAAAAAAGGTTTTAGTGATGCGTAATTTATTTGTCGTAATACTTACTTGAGTAGTTAACATCTCCAATAGCGAACCTCTGGGAGATCACTTGAGCTAGCCACCTCATCATTTTTACTGTGCTAACGAGAGAAAAAAACGAAAGGGGTAAGAAGGGACGAACTCTACCTAGCGGAGACGCAATTGGGCAAAACCTAGCCTGGGGTCTCCGCACGATCCCCTTCTCTCTTCGACGCTGCCGCCTCCTTCCTCTCCCTCGATTCTCCTAATGTCCTCACGCTGCCGCATCTGCTTTAAGTGCCTCCTCTTTCCCGTACCACCGACCTCCCTCCTCTGCATCTCTCCTCGTCAAGATGGGAATGGGTCGACCCGGCCCTGGCCCTGGCCCCGGCCTCGTGGCCCCAAGATCAATTTGATACTTCACCTATCAAAAAAAGATAAGAAAAAAAAACAAGACCGGTAGTCCTTAGAATAGAATAATAAAGAAAAAACAGGAAACCTACCAGCATTTGCGATCATCATACCAACATACGCGTGCCAACCAACCACGTACCGAGAGTTGACAGGTGCAGTATGTGTTGTATGAAATGATGCACATCATCCCCATGTTGCATCCTGCATGATTGGTCATCCAAATCTGCATGAGTTACGCTGTGATATCCAAATAAGCTGCATGCTCAGGGCATATAAATGAGCCGACTTCTAGCCTTGATCAATCATTTGTGATAACAGCGCTGCCAAGCGAAGCAAGTGGGATGTATTTTAACCAAGAACTTTTTGGGGGTGTATCTTGGTCTTTAAGAACTGAGATATTGGAGTAAACCAAGCGTAAATTTTGTAAGATTTGCATGTATGAACCAAGATGAATGCAACGAGGCCTGTACTCCTCCACGCCGCCAGCCAGGACCTCAACATCATGACGGTGGCGCAGCGCTATGCGCTCATGAAGGCCAACGTCGAGGGCCTCAAGCCGCTCCAGGTCGGCATCGCCGTCTGCGACCACCAAGGCCAGCAGGTCGCCTGGGAGTTCAACCTCCGCGACTTCTGCCGCCTCACGGACCCGCACGACCAAAAGGTGCTCATGGGCTCCGGCCTCATCGGCGCAGGACACATGCGGCCGCTGTCATGGATCACCTACGTCGGTGCCTACTACGTAGCGTACCAGCTCAAGATCGTCATTGGCGGCATGCAGTATTAACTCGGCCAGCAGGTCTACGACGTTGCCACGATGGCGGCCGGCTGCCCGGGGATGCCGGTGGGGCTGGACCGCATCGCCGATAGCCTGCGCATCCATCCACCGTGGGGGAGCCCTCGCCTCGCAGGTGCCGCCGGCGTGCGCGCGCTTCCGGCCTTCAGGATTTGGAAGCACGGGGAGTTCGGCAGCAACGTGGAGAGGTTCCTAGGTCTGCTTCAGGGCCTGTAGCATTAATTAGTTCTTCGACGGTCGATCATAAAATCAGACACGAGCAATGTTGGTCAAGAATTCGAATGTGCAACGGACTCATGCCGCCCGGCGCCGCTTAATTGGGCACTTGCGTACGTCGATCATTTAATGTTAGTAGTTCAGAAGATAGTGAGTGCTAGTTTTATATAGGTGAAGCTTTTGTTTTTCTCATAAAAAAAGAACATTTGATTTTCCTTTTAGTAGTATTCAAAACTTCCAGTCAAGGATTCTTTTAGTGATGGTTCCCTAAAAAAATGTGTTTTAGTGATGCGTGATTTATTTGCCGTAATACTTACTTGAGTTGTTAACATCTCCAATAGCGAACCTCCGGGCGATCGCTTGCGCTAGCCACCTCATTATTTTTACTGTGCGAGCAAGAGAAAAAAACGTAAGGGGTAAAAAGGGACGGACTCTACCAAGAGGAGACGCAATTGGGCAAAACCTAGCGTGAGGTCTCCGCACGATCCCCTTCTCTCTTCGACACCGCCGCCTCCTTCCTCTCCCTTGATTCTTCTAATCTCCTCACGCTGTCGCGCCTGCTCTAAGCGCCTCCTATTTCCGGTACCACCGGCCTCCCTCCTCTGCATCTCTGCTCGTCGAGATGGGAATTGGTCGACCCGGCCCTGGCCCTGGCCCCGGCCTCGTGGCCCCAAGATCAATTTGATACTTCACCTATCAAAATAAGAAAAGAAAAAAACAAGACCGGTAGTCCTTAGAATAGAATAAAAAAGAAAAAACAGGAAACCTACCAGCATTTGCTATCATCATACCAACATGCGCGTGCCAACCAACCACGTACTGAGAGTTGATAGGTGTAGTATGTGTTGTATGAAATGGTGCCCATTATCCCCATGTTTCATCCTGCATGACTGGTCAACCAAATCTGCATGAGCTACGCTGTGATATCCAAATAAGCTGCATGCTCAGGGCATATAAATGAGCCGACTTCCAGCCTTGATCAATCATTTATGATAACAGTGCTGCCGAGCGAAGCAAGTGGGATGTATTTTAACCAAAATCTTTTTGGGTGTGTAGCTCGGTCTTTGAGAACTGAGATATTGGAGTAAACTAAGCGTAAATTTTGTCAAGCCCCCACCCAATATATATCTCCTTGAAGAAGTTGGTCATCATCCGTGGCTCCCTATTACCTTTCTAAGATTTGCATGTACGAAACAAGATGATTGCAACGACCGCGGAGCCATCTGCAGTTACGCCGATGACCCATCGAGCGGCGATTACAAGCAATGCAATGTTCTAAATGAGCACGCTCTCGGCAAAAAGAGCAGTGACAGCGTCACTGAGTTGGTGTTGTAGAAGATCAGCAGAGTAGGAGCTAGTGCTAGCGCTGCCCCGGGAGATTGAAGCAGAACACATGGCCGTGGAGAAGGGCACCACGCCGATCCTCAGTTTGACGTCGCTCATGTTCATTTGCAAGGAGCTCCATGGGATATGCTCCTGGCACCTGGTGAGGAGTACGACCACGTGTTTGTGGACGTCTGCCAGGGCAACCTCGTCGACCTTCATGCTTCAGTCGGACTAAAACGCATGTTGAGAGGGCTTCACAGGCGGCACAACAAGCATGTAAGCGACTCCCTTATGACGACGATGTGATGTGTGCATTTTATGTATGTCTATAGACTGTAGTATGATATGTTCCCATTGCCCCAATGTTGCCATATACATAAATAATGTATAGACAATCAAAGTGCATGAGCTGTGGTGTGGTAACCAAATAAGTGAAATCTGTGTGAGCCAGGGTGTAATAACCATATGAGTCGTATGCACATATCAAGTTCTACACAACACAAACCAAAGCTTAAAGAAAACACAAACCGACGGCAAACCTGCCCAGTGTGCTTTCCAAATGTCGACCACTCCACCAGTTCTCGAAATATGTTGAGTATGACGAAATGAGGAAACCGTGTCTCGGGAGAAGGGAACGCTTGGTTTTGAGTTTTGTGAGACGTCAATAACTCTCTTTTTTCTGCAGTATGTAAGGATTTTTTTTAACCTTCTTTTCAACTAACTTGTGTCCTCGACGTTCTCTTGCTATACAAAAAAAAAATCATTTCCTCATTAACTGCCAAGTTACAGAATTTTTAATGACGAGTAAATCAGAATTATGCTTCATTCTCTAAGAGAGGGTAAATTGTATATATCTTTGATTGCAATTTTTTGTTGGTAGTTTACCAAGCCGGCCACTTGGTAATAAATTGTATATATCTGTTCGAGTGACAAGGGGTTGTAAGATGGAATACACTGAAAGTGACCGTGCTAAATTTATAGATCAAAATAAACTTTAGTATGTTACTTGCTACGTTTATTTGATAAACAATCTTAAGGTACATGTAAGGATGCTGCCATGAGGCACTTTTCTTTTTCTCTCTCATTCACATGTTGCCTTGTTCTACAACTGTGAGGTAAAATATATAGAGTACAAAAGACTTTTCTTTTTCTCTCTTATTCACCTGATTTTTTTATTATTATTTTTTTGCAAAAAAAAACTAGGCCTTTTTTTTTTGAGAAACACAAGGCAGAGATTACAAAACTAGCCTACGCTCTTTTGACCAGATGTCATTTAGCTCATCGGGCACAGATGACAGCCGGAAGAAGTCTCCTACCAGTTTTGCACGGTGTGCTAGGCCATGAGCGAGGCCATTTTGTTCTCTCCTGATCCATCTAGTTTTGCATGAGGGGTAGCCAGCCAGGGTCGCCTGCATGTCTGCAACTATTGCGTACAGGGGCGATAGATTGGATGCTCCGGGTACAATTGCCCTTGACAGCATAAGGCTGGTCACAGTGGGGAGGAACTTAAGAGTAACATCACACACTCCGATACAGCTTTGCTTATGTGGCATGTATTTAATGAAGAGAGATGTGCTTGTGGTAACTAGCTAAGTTACCGGAACATCACACACTCCAAGAAACAATGAGTCTATAACCTAATAAATACATAGTTGCATGACACTACATAGATGTTCATACCTACTATGGAGGTAGTAACATAGTCTAGGAAAATGCGTAAGTTACTAGCTTATATTCTTGCCCATTATGACCAGCCTGAGGCAGTCCAGCTCAACCTCAACAGGGCCATTAAAGTGTTTTGCCAGTTCCCGGAGCCCCATGAGCCCTGCTATTCCTTCTGCTTCCTCAACTGACGAGCATCGGTCTATGTTGCAACCCATGGAGAAAAGAACCCGACCCTGGTGGTCTCTTGCAACTGCGCCGCCCGCGCTGCGCCCCGTGGCTGCCTCAAACGTTGCATCAGTGTTTAGTTTAATCGTTCCAACAGGCGGGGCCTCCCATCTCATTGCGTTCTGAACCGGTGGTGTGAGGCGCTGATCACCATAATGTCGTTTTCACACTGTCAGTTCTCAATTGTGCTTCTCTGACTTCTTGTTCGTATTTAAGTAAGAAACCCACCGATCCCGAGATGGATTCTTTGCCATTCCCATGCACTATATCATCATGGAGAAACCATGCACGCCATAAAATCAGCAGGATTCTGTTGCGCATTTCGACGTCGCATCTACTGAGCAGGACCTGTAGCCAATCCTCCCCTATGTACCAAAAAGCTTGTTCATTTGGTAGCTTCCAGTAGTCTCTCATCATATGCCTCAGAGCTTTGCTTTTTGTGCATTCCACTACCGCATGGTATTCATTCTCACCCGCGTTACCACAGATCACACAGGTCTTGTCTGGCACAATTGTCCGTCTGCATTTGTTCACCTTTGTATCCAGGGTGTTAGTCGCTATCCTCCATGCAAAGATTTTTATTTTTTCAGGTATCTTTGCTTTCCAGATTAGGTCCCATAAACTTCTGTCATCGATGCCTGCCGAGGAACTATATGTTTGTGGGCCCGATCCTTTTAAAGCCATTGCCAGCTGGTATGCACTCTTGACTGTGAACATGCCGGATTTTTCAGGATGCCACGCAATACAGTCCTCGGTCTCTCTGGCGGGGATCCTAATGTTCAGAATCTCTTCTGCGTCACACGGGTTGAATATCTGGTTTACCAACGTTCGGTTCCAGATCCTCAGGTTGGGTTCGAAGAGTTGGTTGACCCAACGTAATCTGGTTCTGCGAATAAAGCTTGCTGTTTTAAGACCCGACTGCCTCGGAATCCATTGATCTCTTTGGATTTGGATGCTCTTACCATTTCCAACTCGCCAAATCAGCCCCTTTTTTAGTAGCTCAAGACCAAATTCAATCCCCCTCCATGACTGTGACACATCCGATGCGAATACCGTGTCCAGAAGTTCTCCATTGGGGTAATACTTTGATTTCAGGACCTTCGCACATAAACTGTCGGGCTTCTGAAGTAATCTCCACCCCTGTCTGGCTAGAAGGGCCTGATTAAACAAGTGCATGTCTCTGAACCCAATCCCCCCTCCTCATTTTGGTTTTGTCAACTTGTCCCATGCCATCCAATGCACTTTGTGATGGCCATCTTCTTGCCCCCACCAGAACTCACGGATTAGTCTTTCGTACCTGTCACAGAAACTCAATGATATTTTGAACACACCCATGATAAAAGGTGGGAAGTGCTTGAAGCTCTGATTTCACATGCACATCCTTCACAGCAAAAGACATGTGCCTCCCTGTCCAGTTACTACATCTTTTCAAAATCCTATCCATTATAGGTTCAAACTTCCCGCCCTTCATTCTGCCTTCTGGTGTGGGAAGTCCCAGATATTTACTTTCAAAAGTTGATCTTTCCACCTCTAAGGCCTCGCGGATGCCGACTTGCACTACATTTGGGCATTTCTCACTGAACAGCAATGAACATTTGCTTGGACTTAGTAGTTGCCCTGTGCCTCGTTGGAACTAGGCTTCTAGTTGTACGAACATTTTTTTTAGATAAAAGGCAGGCTCGGCGGCTGCCGGGGCGTCTTTGTGGCTCGGCTCCAGGTGTCCTGATGCCATGGATCTGGATATCCATCTACTATCTACTATCTATCTATCTACTATCTACGAAGAGAGGGCAGATCCAAACAATCACATCCATCCATCATCAAAATCTAATGGACTTTAATCCTTTTATGTTTAACGCTACCAACCGCGATCGCTAATCTGCCCCGCAGTACAAAAATAAAGAAAACCGCCCGCACAACCTCCTCCTTCTCCTCCCGCACGACCTCCTCCTCCCGCGCCGGTCGCCTCCCTTGGTCGCGCCCTTCGCCGCAGCCGAGGCAGACGAGCCCCCTGAATGGGAGGTCCCTCCAGGGACGGCGCAGTAGGCGAGCGCCGCGTAGGCGTCGGCGAGGACGTGGACAAGGGAGGTGGCCCTATTGTGTGCGACGGGGAAGCAGATGCCGACGGCGCTGGCGACGAGGATTGATGCCGACGGCGCTTGATGGCCCCGCCCCGCCTCTCCCAGCCGCCGCCGTCGCCGAAGACGGAGGGCTCCGGCTTCGCGCCCCAGGACACGGCCTGGGTGACCGGCGGCGCCGGGTGCGCCCAGAAGGAGCAGGTGTCGTTGCCTCCCCGGCCGTCGCCGCCCGGCACACGAGGAGCTGCGCCGGGGACTGTAGAGTCGCCGCGGCCGCCCCGCTTGGAGAAGCCGCATGGTAGTCGCTGCGCCGTGCTCATCTGATGCCTGGATGACAAGGAGTAGCCTGCCAACATCCCTGAGACAGGCGCCACCAGCGGATGCAGCAGTGCAACGTAACTCATCCTCTGAACTCTGCTCTTCTTCCTCCTGTGCTTTGCTGATCACACTCACTCTCTAACCTCTTTCTGATATGTGGGTACAGCTTGAGCTTCAGTGAGGTGTAGTGTATGAATGGATGGATGGATGAATGTGGAAGTAAAAACAGGGGAATGTTGGCGTTCTTGGAAAGAATTGTCAGTCCAAAGAAAGAAAACGAGAGAAGAAAAGAAACTGAAAAAGGAATGTAATATGTTTGTGTATCTGCTGTATATGCAGGAAAGAATTCAGTGGTGGTGTTTGGACTCTGCAGAAATGCTGCTTAGTACAAAAGAATCAACGAATCTTGTGCGGGAACGCGGCGGCGCTGGAAACAAGAAACGCTGTCTTGACCTATAGGATTTTATTTTTATTTTTTTCTCTTTTATTTTTATTTTTCTCTGAAGTACATAATATTTTTCTCTAAAACATCGCTGAAGTACATAATTTTTTTCTCTCTTTTTTCTCATAGTGCCTAGCGTTATGATGGGATATGGGAAGAGATGGGTGAATGACCTATAGGATTTAATAGCCCGTGCTCCCTTGCTGTCTGCCTGCAACACAAGCTCATGCTCTACTACAGGGAGGCTGCGGTCATAAGAGGACATCATCAAGATCTTCGATTGGTGCAACCGACTGATTGATATTGCTGTTTGGATGGCCTGTAGTTCGAGTCATTCTAGGTTTTCTACTATTATACCTCGCATCTAGAAGATCTTTGGTGGGTTTCATAATCGTAAGGTCAAATGTCATTATACAAATTGAGTGCTATTACCATGCACGTAACTGTTCTGTTTGAAGTAAGTCAAACTCTGTTAGTTATGTGATGCTTCCAAATTGAATAAGTAGAAGTGCACATCTGACATATATCTTGAATTAATGTTTCGAGAAATAATGAGTTAATTTCATGAACACCGATGGGCAGACGTTTTATCTTTATTTGATGATCCAGAGAGAGGTCAGCTTACATTGTTACTGTCATTAACCTTTTATTGCCATCTTGATAAGCACATGGTGAATTATGTACTAAGTGTATATAAGGTCTCAGATCAATGTTGATGCTCCTGCTTCTCCTTTTATTTCTCATATATTAGAAGCTGCTGGAAACATTTGTAGTTCCCCTGGCATGTTTAGCATGTAGTTATTTCCCTTATTTAAATGCAGATGAAACATAATAATCTAGATGCATCTATTCTCTTTTTGGACCAGGGGAGTGTTCCCCGTTTGAATAATGAATACCTAGAGTGGCAGTATTGCTAACGGTGAAATGCATTTAAAATATCTGTAGGTTGTATATTCTGACTGAAAATATCTGCATAGGTTATACGGGCCAGAGTGTCGATTGTCGACGCCACCTTCGCTGTTGTACCTATATTTGGGGCCAACCAAACTATGTAGCCATCTGTCATCCTGGAGGTCTCAAGACGAGGTCGTGCCCAAGAAGCTCCGGTGTCAGGATAGAATGGTAATACATGCCTGTGCTTTAAATATATGTTTTAACAATAAAATTGATTTGTTCCTTTCAATGGTATGTCGACATGCATTTCCAAGTATATGCACTACATGTTGCTATCAAATGACTCACTTCTAATGCATTGCTTCTTAGCTGAATATATGTTTATTTATTGTACTTTTTTCCTTAGAAACTACTGTTCTCAAGTGGAGAATGAAGACACGATTGGAAAGGTCATCCCTTGTAATCTCAACTAAAATAATTAAGCGGATGTCTAGCTGATGTTGGCATACATGGAAATTCGTCTTGTCTTTTATTGGTTAACTCCCAATAGGCTTCACTAAATTGTTTTAAATTTTGCTTTTATACATCAACTAGATGCTTGTCATTATATTTAATTGGAAACATCATGTAAAACCAGTGTACAAGAAAAATCTTGAAAAACTCAGGCAGCAGTTAGCTATGAAGCATATCCATTTTATTACAACTTGCTTATGATGTACTATAATTGTCCAACACAAAACTCAAACTCACAACACAGGTACCTAAATCATACTTGTAAATCAACATCACAAAAGAAAAGGAAAAAAAGTTGGTTCCAACGAACAAGTCGAGCAGCCCACGCCGCTTGCAGCTATTTCTTTGGGTATAGTTTCCATGCTTCATCAGGATAGAGGGAGGCATCAGCATGCACCGAGTCTATGTCATCTTTCCCAAGCCACGCACACATGAAATCTCGTTTTTTTTTGAAACGATGTCTCATCTTGTTGATGCACATGAATTTTATGTGCATGCTTACTAGTATCCTTTGGTTACGAGCATCTGGGGCCTGGCTCCTTGTGGCGGAGCGTTCACATGTGGAGTGTTAGGTGGAAAAGTCGGTCTGGATCAAGGTGGGTGAGTGGGAATTCCGAAATGCTCTGGCGGCAGTCGAGCCATCGACGGTGGCGCCCGCGGGCATTGTAACCTTGTTGATGGCATTGACGACACGGATGCAATCCCACCCAAATCGCCCCAAGGGAAACCTTTGTTTTGTTCTGGTTTGGATGCTGGCGGCGCCTACCATCGTTTCCCCCTTGGAGGCAACGTGTGCGAGTTGGGCCTGTCTTTTGGGACCAGTGGAAGATGGTGGTGTTCAAGGAGGTGGAGCGATGTGGCATCTGTCTCCGTGGCATGGCATGGCATGGTCTTGGCCGAGGACGCTTGAGGATGGACGAGTGCAAGGTGGTGGTGTTGTTTGGTGCCGAGGCGGCTTCAACGACTGGCCTGACAAGGATCAAGCGAATCTCTGCCCTAAAGATGGGTCGACGACTCGATGGTGGTGGCGGCTTCTAGACGATGTGCAAGCGGTGTGTGCTTAGGGTCTGTTGGACGTAATGTGTGCTCCCGATATGCCACGAGTGCAGTTCGTGATGCACCCGGATCAGCTAGTGGGGTGTTGTGTGATGGTATGATTTTTCACATTGTCGATTTTATAGGTGTAGCGTGGTGGCTTCAGATTATTTTATGTATGTTTTTGCGGGACTTTTATTGAATAATTTAATAAAAATAGTTGTGTGTGTCTTTTTGATGCCGATGTGAGTGGTTTCAACCTCCTTTTCACAAGGAAACAAAAACTAGAGCATGTTATTTCGATGCACAAGGAGACAGTAAAAGAAAAGGAAGCCTACCAGACACCTGCATGACTGGTCGTCCAAATGTACATGACCTAGGTGCGATATCCAAGTAAGTTCCATGCTCGGGACATATAAATGGGGCCAGCTTCCAGCCCCTGATCAATCATCTGTATCACTGTATGATTAGACAAGAGTGTTGACGGAGACCTTTCTCGAAGCGAGTGAGATGTATCTTAAGCCTTTTGGATGTGTACCTTACTACTAGTCTTTGTGAGGTGAGATGCTGGAGTAAACCAAGTGCAAACTTTGTCAAGTGCCCGGCCAACATATTCAAATTCATAAACCTACTTGAAGAAGCTCGTTCCTACCGGTTCTCCACGATTGTATTTCGAAGTTGGCTGCTAGGACCCTGTGGCCACCTTCGCTTACAATGATGACCCGTTCAGCGCCAACTATCCCATGATGCGGAAGCTGCGCAGCGTTCTCTTCTAACACACTCTCACTCGAAGGAGCAGCTGCGCCTTTGCTGAGCTGATGCTGTCCAAGATCGGCAAGGTGCTTGTGGAGTTAGCATCGGCGCTGCCATGGAAGATGGGAAAGGCACATATGCTGGTGGAGAAGGGCAACATGCCCATCCCCAATTTGATCAACGGAGCAGCACGTTCTTGTTTGTCAGTGAGGAGCTCGATCCGTGCGGTGTAGATCGATGTCCAACCACTGCTCACTACTCGTGACTATGTGTGCAGTAGAACATTATCAGTTGATATGCATAAGCCTTATATGGTGCTTGCCAAGTTTTGCATTCAAAATGAGTGTAGGTTTCTTGATTGTATAATTTGATGTTGAAGGTAAAACCATGTTCGGTCTTCAAGTAAACTCTCTTTACCTTCATAGTTTTGTTACGACTGAAACCTATCTTATCCAAGACAAAAATTCTTGCATGGCATGGGATACGCTAGTAGAATAGTAAAAATTTAAAATAATAAGTTGAAGCAAATGATGCATATATAAGTCATGCTTAATTACGAAAAAAGACTTGTCGTTGTGACTTACTGTATCCACTTCGAAGGTCTCATCCAGCTTGATGTTGAAGCGCCTATCATCTACTAGGAAATTTTTGTCGCACAGGCCGCGTTGGTCTTCGCAGTCTTCGCACATAATGAAATCATTTTCGTCGTCAGACCACATTTCCTATGTTCATAGGTGAAACAGTAAATACTTATTAGTTATATATTAATTCAACAAATTAAACTAGTTCTATTAATTCAACTAGCTAGTTCAACTAATTAATTGAACTAAGCACTTACTAAAAATATACCTAAATAAAGTATAGCTCCTAATTCAACTAATTCAACTAACTAGTTCAACTAATTCAACAAAACTAGTTCTATTAATTTTCTTACTTAAAATAAAGTAGCTAATTCTATATACTAAAATTTTAATTAGATGATCAAATCTCATATACCTAAATTTGGTATATATTAATTCATCTAACATTAATATAAATTCATCTATAACTAAAAGTATAAAAAACTAACTCATCTAACATTATCTAATTCTTATATAATCTAACATTTTGACATTAACCATTTGTGTGTGTGTGTTTGTGTGTGCGTGT
>NC_057801.1:676517129-676534882 GCF_018294505.1 Triticum aestivum
GGCAATCGATCTTACTGCAGGGGGGGCGACGACGGAGACGACGACGATGAGGACAGCGACGGGGGTGGTGCGACGTACGGGGGCGGCGACAACGACGACGACGGGGGCGGTGACGGGGCGGCGACGACGGCGACAGGGGCGGTGCACGCGGGGACGGGGCGCGACGAAGATGGATGATAATAACTGAAATTTTTCGTATGTGCTGGTTATATAGGGGAGGCCTTTAGTACCGGTTGGAGACAGAAACCGGTACTAAAGGTTAAATTTGGCCAGGCGAAGCGGCGGGAAGCGACCCCCTTTAGTATCGGTTCGTGGCTCCACCCGGTTTTAAAAACCCACCCTTTAGTAACAGTTTGAGCCACGAACCGGTACTAAAGGGGGTGTGTTCCCGTTCCGCGCTGCTCATTGTTTAGTCTCACCTCGCCGAGCGAAGGGCAGCTGCACTGGTTTATAAACCCACCTGCGGCTGCTCCTTCGAGCTCCTATATAATGCAGGCCTCTGGGCCTAACTAGGCTACGCTGCCCTGTGAGCCTGCTGGGCCTTATGGGCCTGCATATGCACGCCCAAGGCCGAGCAGGCTCACTGGGCAGCGCGGAAATAATTTTTTTAAATAATTTTTTTTCTTTCGTGGTTTATATATTTTCTTCTATTTATTTGTAGGTAGTTATTTGTTGTATTTAGAGTTTCTTATATTTAACATTAGTGTGTTTTATCATTATATTCATATTTGTAGTGATGTTTCAGTTCATTCTGTAGTGCTTTTCACTTTCACGGTGATTTAGCTCTGAAAACTAATAAGTAAATGCATCGAAAATAGCAAATTATGTCAGAAAGGGTTGAAAGTTGATGACGGGGATTTGAATTGTGCATCTGAACGCAAAAAAAGTCCGAAGTTGTACTAAGTTATTAAAATACTGAATAGCCGGTGTAACAGATGAGTTTTCGTCCGAAACCATGATACTTCCTAAGAGATTGTCCAGTTTGTACATGAAGTGCATCCAGTTTTTGCAGTAACCCTCTCTATTTTTTTTGCACAAGCTATGTGGGTGAAATGATGATACCTTGCCAAGTTTCAACCTTTTGAGAGTTCATTTTGTAGTGCTTTTCACTTTCATGGTGATTTAGCTCTAAAAACAAATCAGTAAATGCATCGAAAATAGCAAATTATGTCAGAAACGGTTGAAAGTTGATGACATGGATTTGAATTGTGCATCTGAATGCAAAACAATTTCAGAGTTGTACTAAGTTATTAAAATATTGAATAGCCGGTGTAACAGATGAGTTTTCGTCCGAAACCCTGATAGTTCCTAAGAGATTGTCCAATTTGTACACGAAGTGCATCCAGTTTTTGCCGTAACCCTCTCTAATTTTTTGCACATGCTATGCGGGTGAAATGATGACACCTTGCCAAGTTTCAACCTTTTCAGAGTTCATTTTGTACTGCTTTTCACTTTCACGGTGATTTAGCTTTGAAAACAAATCCGTAAATGCATCGAAAATAACAAATTATGTCAGAAAGGGTTGAAAGTTGATGACGTGGATTTGAATTGTGCATCTGAACGCAAAAAAGTCCAGAGTTGTACTAAGTTATTAAAATATTGAATACCCGGTATAACAGATGAGTTTTCGTCTGAAACCCGGATACTTCCGAAGAGATTGTCCAGATTGTACACGAAGTGGATCCAGTTTTTGCCGTAACCCTATCTACTTTTTTGCACATGCTATGCGGGTGAAATGATGATACGTTGCCAAGTTTCAACCTTTTCAGAGTTCATTTTGTACTGCTTTTCACTTTCACGGTGATTTAGCTTTGAAAACAAATCAGTAAATGCATCGAAAATAGCAAATTATGTCAGAAAGGGTTGAAAGTTGATGACATGGATTTGAATTGTGCATCTGAACGAAAAAAAAGTTTGGAGTTGTACTAAGTTATTAAAATATTGAATAGCCGGTGTAACAGATGAGTTTTCGTCCGAAACCCTGATACTTCCTAAGAGATTGTCCAGTTTGTACACGAAGTGCATCCAGTTTTTGCTGTAACCCTCTCCACTTTGTTGCACGTGCTATGCGGGTGAAATGATGATACTTTGCCAAGTTTCAACCTTTTCAGAGTTCATTTTGTAGTGCTTTTCACTTTCATGGTGATTTAGCTTTGAAAACAAATTAGTAAACGCATCGAAAATAGCAAATTATGTCCGAAAGCGTTGAAAGTTGATGACGTGGATTTGAATTGTGCATCTGAACGCAAAAAAGTCTGGAGTTGTACTAAGTTATTAAAATATTGAATAGCCGGTGTAACAGATGAGTTTTCGTCCGAAACCCTGATACTTCCGAAGAGATTGTCCAGTTTGTACACGAAGTGCATCTAGTTTTTGCCATAACCCTCTCTACTTTTTTGCACATGCTATGTGGGTGAAATTATGATACCTTGCCAAGTTTCAACCTTTTCAGAGTTCATTTTGTACTGCTTTTCACTTTCACGGTGATTTAGCTCTGAAAACAAATCAGTAAATGCACCGAAAATAGCAAACTATGTCAGAAAGGGTTGAAAGTTGATGACGTGGATTTGAATTGTGCATCTGAACGCAAAAAAAGTCCGGAGTTGTACTAAGTTATTAAGATATTGAATTGCCGGTGTAACAAATGAGTTTTCGTCCGAAACCCGGATACTTCCGAAGAGATTGTCCAGTTTGTACACGAAGTGCATCCAGTTTTTGCAGTAACCCTCTCTACTTTTTTGCACATGCTATGCAGGTGAAATGATGATACCTTGCCAAGTTTCAACCTTTTCAGAGTTCATTTTGTACTGCTTTTCAGTTTCACGATGATTTAGCTCTGAAAACAAATCAGTAAATGCATCGAAAATAGAAAATTATGTCAGAAAGGGTTGAAAGTTGATGACATGGATTTGAATTGTGCATCTGAACACAAAAAAAGTCCGGAGTTGTACTAAGTTATTAAAATATTGAATAGCCAGTGTAACAGATGAGTTTTCGTCTGAAACCCTGATACTTCCTAAGAGATTGTCCAGTTTGTACACGAAGTGCATCCAGTTTTTGCCGTAACCCTCTCTACTTTTTTGCACATGCTATGCGGGTGAATGATGATACCTTGCCAAGTTTCAACCTTTCCAGAGTTCATTTTGTACTGATTTTCACTTTCACAGTGATTTAGCTCTGAAAACAAATCAGTAAATGCATGGAAAATAGCAAATTATATCAGAAAGGATTGAAAGCTGATGACGTGGACTTGAATTGTGCATCTGAACTCAAAAAAAGTCTGGAGTTTTACTAAGTTATTAATATATTGAATAGCTGGCGTAACAGATGAGTTTTCGTCCGAAACCCTGATACTTCCTAAGAGATTGTCCAGTTTGTACACGAAGTGCATCCAGTTTTTGCCGTAACCCTCTCTACTTTTTTGCACATGCTATGCGGGTGAAATGATGATACCTTGCCAAGTTTCAACCTTTTCAGAGTTCATTTTGTACTTCTTTTCACTTTCACGGTGATTTAGCTTTGAAAACAAATCAGTAAATGCCTCGAAAATAGCAAATTATGTCAGAAAGGGTTGAAAGTTGATGACGTGGTTTTGAATTGTGCATCTGAACGCAAAAAAAGTCTGGAGTTGTACTAAGTTATTAAAATATTGAATAGCCGGTGTAACAGATGAGTTTCCGTCTGAAACCCTGATACTTCCTAAGAGATTGTCCAGTTCGAACCGGCTCTTGTGTAAACATGTAAAAATATACATAAAATACATTGATCAGTACCACCTTTCAGCCAAAATGCGCTACTGCTACAAAGAAATACATCAAAAATACATTGATCATCAATGATCTTTTTGTGTACAATATGAATTGTCAATATGAGTCCTCTCCGGTAGGAACCGGTGAAGACTCATATTGCGGCCACAAATTCTACACACAGAGTTGAATGAAGACCAAGTGGTTGTGATTGTTTGAGAAGTAACATATTTAAGGTGGTAAAAACTCTGTTAGCGGAGCAAGGTGTGACTAAAAAACCTCTAGTACCGGTTTGTGGCATGAACCGGTACTAAAGGTGCCGGTGGGCCCCCAGCCTGACCACAGCCTGCAACAGCCACTTTAGTACCGGTTCATGGCTCAAACCGGTACTAAAGGGTCGCCACGAACCGGTACTAATGATCTCCGTCCCCTAGCAGTTTGGACCGGCACTAATGATCCCATTAGTGCCAGTTTTGTTACAAACCAAGACTAATGTGCTTCACCTTAGGCCCTTTTTCTACTAGTGCATTTAGGGTCTCATTACCTCTGCTTTGGCAATCTCGCTAACGGCGGGAGGTTTTTCAGCATGCGCCAGCTTTCCGTTTACGCCGGCGCCCTCGAGCGGCGGCGGGGAGAGTTAGGCGATCCATTACTCAGGATCTGATGGCGGCGTCTTCGTCGCGATCGGGGCAAGAAGAGGAAGCGGATCTGGAGGAGATGCTCAAGAACATGGATCTGTTAGATGAGGAACTTGACGACGTGGTCATCGGCAAGGATCAAGCGAAGAGATTCAAGGAAGATGCCGGGTGGCTGGCGATCGCAAGGGTCAATATTGACAGACCTTTTAGTTCATCTTCTCTTTTTGATACGATGAAGTTCGTCCGGGGCCTGGGGCAAATGCCGAAGTTCAGGGAGGCAGGAGCAAACAGGTTTATATTCCAGATGTTCTGCCTCGGTGACTAGAAGAAAGTAGTCCATGGGGCCCCTGGCTCTTCCGGAACTATGCAGTTGTCATTGAGGATTATGATGGAAAAAGTGATCCAGAAGAGTATGCCCTAGATGGAGTGTTCCTATGGGCGCAGATCCACAAAGTTCTAGACCTGTATCGCCATCTAGAGGTGGTTGATGAGTTAGCGCGCAGGATCGGGAAAGTTAGGGAGGTCCAGCTTAGGCCTACCTTGTACTATGAAAGAGACTATGTAAGAGCTAGGGTTTGAGTTCTGACAGCCAAACCTTTGACACGATTTACTCCTCTTAACGTGGAAGGAGAAGGGAGGAAGATGCTGGTGGTAAAATACGAAAAAGTTCCATTTTTCTGCAAAATTTGTGGGATCATGGGCCATGGCTTTGAGGAGTGTGGCAACGGGATATGGAGAGGCTCTGATAAGAAGTTGGGTAGTTGGATGCTTGCTAAACACATGACTGTATCTTACACCCAGCCTTCCGATGGAAGACCTTTCTTCCATGGAGGCCGGGGTAGAGGAGGTGCGCGAGGAAGGGGACGGGAGATGAATCAAGGCATGGGAGGAGCGGCTAACAACTCTGTTCCTAATCATGGAAAAAAGCCCCAAGAGGAAGATGGAGATGTCACAGAGGAATCAAAAGAGGATTGAGCACCAGAGAATAGGAAAAACAATAAGAGGAATTCAATTGAAAACACTCAAGGGGGAGCAGTAAAAGCCATTGACTTCACGGGGAAGCAAGCAGAAGTGGGCTTGTTGGTCCTGTTTGAAAAGACATATCCGAGGATCCCTCCACTTCCCCCGGTGTATGTATCTCCGCGGAAAACAAACAAGAGGTCAAAGAAGGGTGCTGAACAGGATGTAGCTGAAGAATAAGAAGAGAGGAACAATACAAGTAATGCTGGAACGGCGGGCTCCTCCAGGGAGCGCCGCCGGGATCAATGAGTATCATAAGCTGGAATTGTCGAGTTGCGGGCAAAGCCTCGACAATTCGCGAGCTTCGCGAAATCGTGAAGAAATTTGTCCCCTCTTTGCTTTGTATAGTCGAAACACATGTAGACAGAGCAAGGGTGGAAAGTTTAGCCAGTTCAATAGGTTTTGATAATTGTTATGCTGTAAGCAGTGTAGGAAGGAGTGGTGGCATTGGTTTGTTCTAGAATAATGAGATAGATATTGAAATTTTGGGTTATTCGGACTATCATTTGGATTGTGGAGTTCGGGAAGGAGATTTTAATCCTTGGAGATTGACAGTTGTGTATGGGTAGGCTCAAATTCATCTCAGGTACCGGACATGGGATACAATGAAAAATATAGCATCGTCAAGCAATCTCCCATGGCTGTGTATTGGAGATTTTAATGAGGTTTTACGTCCGGAAGAACATGAAGGAATTGGTTAACGTAGCAACGCGCAAATACAAGGTTTCCGGGATACAATTGATACATGCATGTTGATGGACATCATTTTTAAGGGACATTTTTGGACTTTTGAGAAGAAAGTTTCAGGAGGCACATATACGCAGGTCAGACTGGACATAGCCCTAGGGTCTACGGACTGGTGCGCCATGTTTCCCTTAGCTAGTCTTGCCCATGTCACCTCGGCTACATCCTATCATGGCCCTATACACCTTGCACTGAACCATGGTGATGAGGAGAAGCAAGTAAAGAGTATAATTTTTTGCTATGAAGTGGCATGGGAAACACATGAGGGCTTGAAGGACACTATTTTATCTTCCTGGAATGCAACTGATGCGGGAGACAGAGTAATTGATTTGAAACGAAAGCTTCAGAATCTATCCAAGAGTCTTGGGGGCCGGGAGAAGGACCTTCGGTTCGGTGCAGAGGGAGATGAAACTGTTGAAAGAGGAGCTTGAGAAATTTAGAAACGACCCTGCCCGCAAGGGTCCTAGTCAGGCCGAGAGGAAACTAAATGAAAGGCTCATTGAACTCTATCATAGAGAGGAGCTGCTATGGCGTCAAAGGTCAAGAATAGAGTGGTTAACATCGGGTGACAAAAACACAAAGTTTTTTCATATGAGGGCGAGCATGAGGCGCCAGAAAAATATGATAAAAGCGCTGATGAACTTGTTGGGTATTCAGGTGGATGATCCGAATGAGTTGAAGGAGATGGTGACGAATTTCTATCAGAATTTATATACGTCAGAAGGGGTTACTAATATGCAATCTGTCTTGGATCATGTATCTCAGAAGGTAACTCCTGAAATGAATGCTATTCTTGTTGCGGAATATACCGAGGAGGAGGTAAAAACAACGCTTTTCCAAATGTTTCCCACCAAGTTACCGGGGCCCGATGGCTTTCCAGCTCATTTTTATCAAAGACATTGGGATGTCTGTGGTGAGGAGGTGACTAGAGCAGTACTCCGAATAGTGATAGGAGAAGAGAGTCCAGAGTGCATCAACGGCACTTTTCTGGTATTGATTCCGAAGGTAATGAGTCCGTCTCTTTATCTCAGTTCAGACCTATAAGCTTGTGCAATGTCTTGTACAAAATTGCATCGAAGGTGTTGGCAAACAAGTTGAAGCAAATATTGCCAGAGATCATTTCAGAAGAACAGTCTGCTTTTGTCCCAGACAGACTTATTACTGATAACATCATCACAGCTTATGAGAGTCTGCATTTTATGAAAAGAAGTAAGGCAAAGGGCAACAGTAGATGTGCTTTAAAACTTGATATGATGAAGGCTTATGACAGGCTAGAGTGGGACTATCTCAAAGCAATGATGGAGAAACTTGGTTTTGCTCCTGTATGGGTAAGTACGGTTATGAAGATGATCACCTCAGTTTCATTTTTAGTCCTTTTTAATGGAGAACAACTACAACAATTCAGACATACGAGAGGTATACGATAGGGCGATCCGATTTCCCCCTATCTTTTCTTGATAGTAGCGGAGGGCCTTTCGTGCCTACTAAAATGTGTTCCTCAATCATCAGCTTTTGTGGGAGTCCAGGTGGCACCGACAGCACCAGTTGTCAACCATTTTCTCTTTGCTGATGATAGCCTGCTGCTTTTCAGGGCGAGTATTGAGGGGGCAGAAGTGGTGTCAAACCTATTAGATGCTTATTGTAGTGCTTCGGGACAGAGAGTAAACAGTGACAAATCCTCAATACTTTTCAGTAAGGGTTGCCCTGAAGTGGTTCATGCCGGAATTAAAAACACCCTCAATGTTTATGATGAGTAGCTAACAGACAGATACTTGGGACTGCCTACGGATGTGGGACACTCAAAGAATGGAACCTTTAAATTCTTGAGGGATAGAGTATGGGAGAAGATCAAGGGGTGGATGGAAAAGCTACTATCGTATGCAGGAAAGGAGGTGCTAATCAAGGCAGTATCCCAAGCCATTCCGGTTTATTCCATGTCTTGCTTCAGATTACTTAGAGGCATCTTTGAGAGTATTACATCAATGATTCGACAATTTTGGTGCGGCAGTAAAAGGGGGAAGAGAAAGCCCTGTTGGGTTTCATGGGATGTCTGCACAAGGCCGAAGCACTTGGGAGGGCTAGGGTTCTGAGATATAGAAATTTTCAACCTAGCACTCCTAACAAGGCAAGCATGGAGGATTATCCAGGAACCGCTATCATTAAGTGCCAGAGTTCTGAAAGCAAAATACTTCCCAACATCCTTGTTTATGGAAGCTGAGTTGGGTAGCAGTCCTTCACAGATATGGAGGGCAATTCTAGATGGGAAAGGAACTCTTGCACAAGGGGTGATTAGAAGAATCGGCACTGGAGAAACAACAAGAGTATGGGAAGACAACTGGCTGCCTAGATCTGGAATGATGAAGCCGATGCTTTCTTTAGTGGTTGATAAAACTGTATTAGTCTCAGAATTGATATATAGCACTTCTGCGTCTTGGAAGGAAGTCATGGTGCGATCAGTTTTTCTCCCAGTGGATGCGGAAATTATTATGAAGATACCACTTTGTACAAGGAGAGTGGATGATTTTTGGACCCGGGGGGAAGATGAGAGAGGTATTTTTTCAGTAAGATCATCCTACAAGTTCCTGGCGGGAATGAAAAGGGGTAATGAAGAACTGCTGCAGTCTGTTGGTGGCCGATCAAATTTTATTAAAGATGAGAGGGCTTGGACCTCGCTGTGGGATATGAAGATACCATCAAAAATCAAGGTGTTTCTTTGGACATTGGGCCATGAGACCATACCCACGGGAGACCTGCTGCAGCACTGATACGTCTCCAACGTATCTATAATTTTTGATTGTTCCATGCTATTATATTACCCCTTTTGGATGTTTATGGGCTTTAATTTATACATTTATATCATTTTTGGGACTAACCTACTAACCGGAGGCCCAGCCCGTATTGCTATTTTTTTGCCTATTTCAGTATTTCGAAGAAAATGAATATCAAACGGAGTCCAAACGGAATGAAACCTTCAGGAGCGTGATTTTTGGAACGAACGTGATCCAGAGGACTTGGAGTGCAAGTCAAGAAGCAGCCGAGGTGGCCACGAGAGGGTAGGGTGCCCCCCTATAGGGCATGCCCCCTGTCTTGTGGGCCCCTCGGGCGGCCACCGACGTACTTCTTCCTCCTATATAAGCCTACGTACCCCGAAAACATCCAGGGAGCCAATGAAACACAGTTTCCACCGCCGTAACCTTCTGTATCCACGAGATCCCATCTTGGAGCCTTCGCCGGCGCTCCGCGGGAGGGGGAATCGACCATGGAGGGCTTCTAAATCAACATCCTTGCCCCTCCGATGAGTTGTGAGTATTTACCACAGACCTTCGGGTCCATAGTTATTATCTAGATGGCTTCTTCTCTCTTTTTGGATCTCAATACAATGTTCTCCCCCTCTCTTGTGGAGATCTATTCGTTGTAAACTCTTTTTGCGGTGTGTTTGTCGAGATCCGATGAATTGTGGGTTTATGATCAAGTTTATCTATGAGAAATATTTGAATCTCCTATGAATTCTTTCATGTATGATTGAGTTATCTTTGAAAGTCTCTTCAAATTATTAGTTTCGTTTGGCCTACTAGATTGATCTTTCTTGCCATGGGAAAAGTGCTTAGCTTTGGGTTCAATCTTGCGGTGTCCCGACCCAGTGACAGAAAGGGTTGCAAGGCACGTATTGTATTGTTGCCATCGAGGATAACAAGATGGGGTTTATATCATATTGCATGAGTTTATCCCTCTACATCATGTCATCTTCCTTAAGGCGTTACTCTGTTCTTATGAACTTAATACTCTAGATGCAGGCAGGAGTTAGTTGATGTGTGGAGTAATAGTAGTAGATGCAGGCAGGAGTCGGTCTACTTGTTGCGGACGTGATGCCTGTATACCTGATCATGCCTAGATAATCTCATAACTATTCGCTTTTCTATCAATTTCTCAATAGTAATTTGTTCACCCACTGTAATACTTATGCTATCTTGAGAGAAGCCAGTAGTGAAACCTATGGCCCCCGGGTCTATCTCTTATCATATTTGCTTCCAATCTACTTTTATTTGCATCTTTACTTTTTTAATATATATTATAAAATACCAAAAATATATTTATCTTATCATACTATCTCTATTAGATCTCACTTTCGCAAGTGGCCGTGAAGGGATTCACAACCCCTTTATTGCGTTGGTTGTGAGTTCTTTGTTTGTTTGTGTAGGTGTGTGGGACTTTTGAGGAGCCTCCTACTGGATTGATACCTTGGTTCTCAAAAACTGAGGGAAGTACTTACGCTACTATTGCTGCATCACCCTTTCCTCTTCAAGGAAAAAACCAACGCAAGCTCAAGACGTAGCAAGAAGGATTTCCGGCGCCGTTGCCGGGGAGGTCTTCGCTCAAGTCAAGACATACCAAGTACCCATCACAAACTCATCTCCCTCGCATTTACATTATTTGCCATTTGCCTCGCGTTTTCCTCCCCCCACTACACCCTTGCCGTTTTATTCGCCCTCTCTTTCCCAATCTCCTCCTCTCTCTTTCGCTTGCTTTCTTCCTCCTTGCTTTTGTTTGCCGTTATGTCTAGAATTGGGGAGATTATCGTCTATATTGACAATAATAATACACATGGAAAATTCCGAGGCTTCGGCTGAAGAACCCGCTATCTTGCATACTAAAAAGTTTCAAATCGGTAGTGGTAACATCATTGGAAAGGGTGTTATTCAAGATTTCTTTACTTGTGCCGGTGCTTTACCTTCCATGGGTGGTTCTATTCTTCATAGAAATAGTAGTCTTGTGGATGCCATCGCTATGCTTGTAGTGGAGCTTGAAAGGTAATTTATGCATATGCATCCTTGCATACAAAGAATTTTTCTGGAATGTTCCAATATTGAGCATTCTTCTGTTAAATGTGTTGTTACTATCTTTTTGGCTCATGAGTTTAGATTTATCATAAGAGAGGCCAAAGAAATCTTTGAGCACTATAGGGTGGACGTCGGTCGTCCTCCCATAGAGGCGATCCTCTATGATCAAGAGGAATTTAGGCGTTTTCAATCTTCGGACTATGTTGCTTTCAATAAAAACCTTAGATAAAAGGTTCCTACCAATGTCTTGGTTGATAGCATTAACGAGCTTAATAATGATTTTGCCCTTCGAAACAATGAGCTAGGATACTCTCTTGAGTATAGGCTCACAAGATTTTGCCAAAAGAATGCTTTTAGTGATGAATTAGTTTTGCACTATGAAGGGCCAAAGGAGGAACCCGTTCCTCCTGAGATTGATCTTGGGGACTTTTGTCCCGCTAAATTTAGCCCTTTTGATTAATTTTTCTTGCCTCAAAGAAAACTTGCTGCCAAACGTAGAGAATATGAGATGAGCTTTCAAGATCTATCTTATTATTATGGCACTACTTAGATCAATCTTCGCTTTTATGCCTAGCTAGGGGCGTTAAATGATAGCGCTAGTTGGGAGGCAACCCAATTTTCTTTGTGTTTTTTGTTTTTGTTCCTGTTTAGTAATAAATTTTGCATCTACCTTATGTTTAGATGTGTTTTAACCTTTTAATTAGTGTTTGTGCCAAGTAGAACCTATAGGATAACCTATGATGATAGTTGATTTGATTCTGCTGAAAAACAGAAACTTTGCACGCACGAATTTAGTTTTGTTAAATCACATAAATGTGCTTTTGCTGATCAATAGACAAATTGTCCAGGACTTCCTATTTTGGTAGGATTTTTAGAGTTCCAAAAGTTTGCGTTAGTTACAGATTGCTACAGACTGTTTTGTTTTTGACAGATTGTGTTTTTCGTGTGTTGTTTGCTTATTTTGATGCATCTATGGCTAGTAAAATAGTTTATAAACCATAGAGAAGTTGGAATACAGTAGGTTTAACACCCAAATAAATAAAGAATGAGTTCATTACAGTACCTTATGTGGTGGTTTTGTTTTCTTTCACTAATGGAGCTTATAAGATTTCCTGTTGAGTTTTGTGTTGTGAAGTTTTCAAGTTTTGGGTAAAGCTTTTATGGACTATGGAATAAGGAGTGGCAAGAGCCTAAGCTTGGGGATGCCCATGGCACCCCAAGATATTCAAGGATAGCCAAAAGCCTAAGCTTGGGGATGCCTCGGGAAGGCATCCCCTCTTTCGTCTTCGTTCATTGGTAACTTTACTTGGAGCTATATTTTTATTCGCCACATGATATGTGTTTTGCTTGGAGTGTCGTGTATTATATTAGTCTTTGCTTTTTAGTTTACCACAATCATCCTTGCTGTACACACCTTTTGGGAGAAGCCTACTTGATTAGGATTTGCTAGAATACTCTATGTGCTTCACTTATATCTTTTGAGATGGATAATTTTTGCTCTAGTGCTTCACTTATATTTTTTAGAGCACGGTGGTGACTTAATTTTGAAGAAATTGCTAGTCTCTCATGCTTCACTTATATCTTTTTGAGAGTCTTTTAGAACAGCATGGTATTTGCTATGGTTACAAAGTTGGTCCTAGAATGATGAGCATCCATGTTGGGTATAATAAAAACTATCATAGAAAAGAATTGGATGCTATGGTCAATATGATGCTTGATAATTGTTTTGAGATATGGAGGTAGTGATATTAAAGTCATGCTAGTTGAGGTGATTATGAAAAGTACTTGTGTTAAGGGTTGTGATTCCCGTAGCATGCACGTATGGTGAACCGCTTTGTGATGAAGTTGGAGCACAATTTTATTTATTGATTGTCTTCCTTATGAGTGGCGGTCGGGGATGAGCGATGGTCTTTTTTGACCAATCTATCCCCTAGGAGCATGCGCGTAGTGCTTTGGTTTTTGATGACTTCTAGATTTTTGCAACAAGTACATGAGTTCTTTTGACTAAGGTTGAGTCCATGGATTATACACACCTCACCCTTCCACCATTGCTAGCCTCTCTTGTGCCGTGCAACTTTCGCCGGTACCATACACCTACCATATACCTTCCTCAAAACAGCCACCATACCTACCTATCATGGCATTTCCATAGCCATTCCAAGATATATTGCCATGCAACTTTCCACCGTTCCGTTCATATGACACGCATTACTTTTGTCATATTGCTTTTTGCATGATCATGTAGTTGACATTGTATTTGTGGCAAGGCCACCTTCATAATTTTCATACATGTCACTCTTGATTCATTGCATATCCCGGTACACCGCCGGAGGCATTCATATAGAGTCATATCTTGTTCTAGCTTTGAGTTGTAATTCTTGAGTTGTAAATCCATAAAAGTGTGATGATCTCCATTATTAGAGCATTGTCCTAGTGAGGAAAGGATGATGAAGACTATGATTCCCCCACAAGTCGGGATGAGACTTTGGACTTTACAAAAAGAAAAAAAAAGAAAAAAAGGAGAAAGGCCAAAAAAAGGCCAAAGAAAAAAAAGAGAAAAAGAATGAAAAAAAGAAAAAAAAGAGGGAAAAAATAAAATGAGAGGAAAAGAGAGAAGGGACAATGCTACTATCTATTTTTCCACACTTGTGCTTCAAAGTAGCACCGTGATCTTCATGTTAGAGAGTCTCATATGTTGTCACTTTCATATACTAGTGGGAATTTTTCATTATAGAACTTGGCTTGTATATTCCAATGATGGGCTTCCTCAAAATGCCCTAGGTCTTCATGAGAAAGCAAGTTGGATGCACACCCACTTAGTTTCTTTTGTTGAGCTTTCATATATTTATAGCAATAGTGCATCCATTGCATGGCAATCCCTACTCACTCACATTGATATCTATTAATGGGCATATCCATAGCCCGTTGATACGCCTAGTTGATGTGAGACTATCTTCTCCTTTTTGTCTTCTCCACAACCACCATTCTACTCCACATATAGTGCTATGTCCATGGCTCACGGTCAAGTATTGCGTGAAAGTGGAAAGAGTTTGAGATTATTAATGACTATCAATTGCTGGGCTTGTCATCGGGGTTGTGCATGATTAAATACTTTGTGTGATGAAGATAGAGCAAAAGTTAGACTATATGATTTTGTAGGGATAACTTTCTTTGGCCATGTTATTTTGAGAAGACATGATTACTTTGATTAGTATGCTTGAAGTATCACCATTTTCATGTTAATATGAAATTTTATTTTGTATCATTTGGATCTGAACATTCATGCCACAATAAAGAAAATTACATTGAGAATTATGCTAGGTAGCATTTCACATCAAAAATTTCTTTTTTATCATTTACCTACTCGAGGACGAGCAGGAATTAAGCTTGGGGATGCTTGATATGTCTCCAACATATCTATAAATTTTGATTGTTCCATGCTATTATATTACCCCTTTTGGATGTTTATGGGCTTTATTTTACACATTTATATCATTTTTGGGACTAACCTACTAACCGGAGGCCCATCCCGTATTGCTGTTTTTTGCCTATTTCAGTATTTTGAAGAAAAGGAATATCAAACGGAGTCCAAATGGAATGAAACCTTCGGGAGCGTGATTTTTGGAACGAACATGATCTAGAGGACTTGGAGTGCAAGTCAAGAAGTAGGCGAAGCGGCCACGAGAGGGTAGGGCGCCCCCCCTATAGGGCGCGCCCCCTGTCTCGTGGTCCCCTCGGGCGGCCACCGACTTACTTCTTCCTCCTATATAAGCCTACGTACCCCGAAAACATCCAGGGAGCCAACGAAACACAATTTCCACCGCCGTAACCTTCTGTATCCGCGATATCCCATCTTGGAGCCTTCGCCGGCGCTCCGCCGGAGGGGGAATCGACCATGGAGGGCTTCTACATCAACATCCTTGTCCCTCTGATAAGTTGTGAGTAGTTTACCACAGACCTACAGGTCCATAGTTATTAGCTAGATGGCTTATTCTCTCTTTTTGGATCTCAATACAATGTTCTCCCCCTCTCTTGTGGAGATCTATTCGATGTAAACTCCTTTTGCGGTGTGTTTGTCGAGATCCGATGAATTGTGGGTTTATGATCAAGTTTATCTATGAGAAATATTTGAATATCTTCTGAATTCTTTTATGTATGATTGAGTTATCTTTTCAAGTCTCTTCGAATTATCAGTTTGGTTTGGCCTACTAGATTGATCTTTCTTGCCATGGGAGAAGTGCTCAGCTTTGGGTTCAATCTTGTGGTGTCCTTACCCAGTGACAGAAACGGTTGCAAGGCACGTATTGTATTCTTGCGATCGAGGATAACAAGATGGGGTTTATATCATATTGCTTGAGCTTATCCGTCTACATCATGTCATCTTGCTTAATGCGTTACTCTGTTCTAATGAACTTAATACTCTAGATGCAGGCAGGAGTCGGTCGATGTGTGGAGTAATAGTAGTAGATGCCGGCAGGAGTCGGTCTACTTATTGCGGACGTGATGCCTATATACATGATCATGCCTAGATAATCTCATAACTATTCGCTTTTCTATCAATTGCTCGACAGTAATTTGTTCACCCATCGTAATACTTATGCTATCTTGAGAGAAGCCACTAGTGAAACCTAAGGCCCCCGGGTCTATCTCTTATCATATTTGCTTCCAATCTACTTTTATTTGCATCTTTACTTTTTGCATCTATATTCTAAAATACCAAAAATATATTTATCTTATCATACTATCTCTATTAGATCTCACTTTCGCAAGTGGTCGTGAAGGGATTGACAACCCCTTTATTGCGTTGTTTGCGAGTTCTTTGTTTGTTTGTGTAGGTGCGTGGGACTTTTGAGGAGCCTCCTGCTGGATTGATACCTTGGTTCTCAAAAACTAAGGGAAATACTTATGCTACTATTGCTGCATCACCCTTTCAAGGAAAACCAACACAAGCTTAAGACGTAGCAAGCACCGAAACATGTCAACTACAAAGATATGTCCGTTTTGCACAGCCGAGGATAGTTGGAAGCATGCATTACTAGACTATGTAATGGCGAGGAGCATATGGTCTTTATATTCTGAAGAGGTAGTGGAAGTCTTGGTAGAAAATTTGTCTATGAACGCAAAAAACTGGTTGTTTATGATCCATGAAGCTTTGTCGCATGAGGATTTTACCTGGGTTGTGGTTACCTTGTGGGCAATTAGGCAAGCTCGACGAAGAGCAGTTCATGAAGACATCTTCGACAGCCTGTTGAGTGGATTCCGCCATCTTTTGTCAATAATTTTCTCAGAGATATTCAGATCATGGAAAAAGCTACACCAATCCGGGCAAGGAATACTGGGGTCAGGCAAGCTGAGTGGATTCCGCCACCAGAGGGTATGTAAAAGATAACACAGATGCGGCAGTAGCAGCAGAAGGCTTGTTTGGTGCGGCATCGACAGTATGCCGTGATCGAGAAGGCAAGTTCTTGGGAGCACCTGTTATAACTGTAAAGTTCTTATTAGACGCAGCAACATTGGAGGCGCTGGCGATCTGGGAGGGTCAAGCTTTGGCAGAGGATTTATATGTTAATCGTATTCACATTGCTTCAGACTGCAAAACAGTGGTTGACGATATTGGGAAGAACTCGAAGGCAGCGTATGGTGCTATTTTAGATGAAATTATAGGTCGCTCTAGCTCTTTCAATTCTTGTAAAATAGTTCATGAGTTCAGGAGCTCGAATTTCGAGGCTCACAATCTCGCGAAGTTTGCTTTAATTCTTGGGTTTGGACACCATGTTTGGTTGGGCTAACCTGGGGATTTGGACTTCTTACCTGTAAACATTTTGGATTCTGAATAAAGCTTGGCGAGATTGTCTAAAAAATAGATAATAAACAAAAGGGAAAACCAGCCTGCCTTTGCTATCATCAACCATACTATACATACATACGTGTTCCACCACGTATTGAGAGTTCATGGCTGCAGTGTGTGTTGTAAGAATTGGTGCCAGTCATCCCCATGTTGCATCTTGCATGACCATGAAGGAAATATACCCTAGAAACAATAATAAAGTTGTTATTTTATATTTTCTTATTTCATGATAAATGTTTATTATTCATGCTAGATTGTATTAATCGGAAAATTGATACATGTGTGGATACATAGACAAAATACCGTGTCCCTAGTAAGTCTCTACTAGACTATCTCGTTGATCAAAGATGGTTAAGTTTCCTTTTTTTAGAAATGGACGAGGATCCCTGGCCTCTACATCTAGACGATGCATACAACCACTTTATTAATTGTTCACACAAGACCTTACAAAGTGATACAACAGTAAGACTAAAGCCACCGTCTAGGCATCATATGTCACTACTCCTATCCAATTGATGAAGGGATGTTGATAGTCTGGGCCTAATACCAAACATACCTCGTAGCCAAACCTAACATCTAAGACCTGAGGTCCCATCCAGGAGGGCTGCCGGGTATGGGTCACCCACCGGTCTGGCTCACTCCTCAACCAGGACACCTGCCGGGTATAAGGCCGTCGCAGCCACCTGCCACCAATCCATCTTCAGAGTTGTACTGATGCATCTATCTTGCCCGGTCTAGCTGTCGTCTACGCCACCACGACGCTAGCAGACGGCAAAGAGGTCGTTGTCATCAGCTTGTGGATGGCAAAGATTCAAAATAAGATAACGGCCCGCACCCCCACCGTTGCCATCTCTCTTTCTCCTCCTCTCCTCTCCGCCCGACGAGAACCTCCGCCGCCCCATCGCCCCACACCGCCCTG
>NC_057801.1:676535151-676617708 GCF_018294505.1 Triticum aestivum
CCGCCCCGTCGCCGCCTCGTCGCTGCCCCCTCCCCGACCCGTCGCCGCCGCCACGGTGAGCCCCTGCCACCCTGTTTTTTTTCTGGTTTTTTCTTCTGTTTTTTAGTTTAGTTAGTTTTAGGTTCAGTTAATTAAGGTTTTTTAGTTAAGGTTTAGGTTTAATTTGTTTAGGCTATTTAGTTTAGGTTTAATTTGTTTAGGTTATTTAGTTTAGTTAGTTTAGGTTATTTAGTTTATGTTTAATTTGTTTAGGTTAATTAGTTTCATTAGTTCAGGTTATTTAGTTTAGTTAGTTTAGGTTTAATTAGTTTAGGTTATTTAGTTTAGGTTAATTAGTTTAATTAGTTTAGGTTATTTAGTTTAATTAGTTTAGGTTGTTTAGTTTAGTTAGTTTAGTTTTAATTGTTTTTGGTTTTCTAGTTTAGTTAGTTTAGATTTAATTGGTCCAGGTTATTTAGTTTAATTAGTTTAGGTTTTTTAGTTTAGTGTCGAGGGTCGAGTGGTCGGGGTGTCGTGTCGAGGGTCGAGGGGTCGGGGTGTCGTGTCGACGGTCGAGTGGTCGGGGTTGAGGGAGTCCTGGATTAGGGGGTCCTCGGACAGCCGGACTATATGCTTATGTCGGACTGTTGGACTATGAAGATACAAGATTGAAGACTTCGTCCCGTGTCCGGATGGGACTCTCCTTGCGTGGAAGGCAAGCTTGGCAATTCGGATATGTCGATTTCCTTTTCTGTAACCGACTCTGTAACCCTAGCCCCCTCCGGTGTCTATATAAACAAGAGGGTTCAGTCCGTAGGACAACAACAATCATAATCATAGGCTAGCTTCTAGGGTTTAGCCTCTACGATCTCGTGGTAGCTCAAATCTTGTAATACTCATATCATCAACATCAATCAAGCAGGAAGTAGGGTATTACCTCCATAGAGAGGGCCCGAACCTGGGTAAACATTGTGTCCCCCGCCTCCTGTTACCATTAGCCTTAGACGCACAGTTCGGGACCCCCTACCCAAGATCCGCCGGTTTTGACACCAACATTGGTGGCTTCATTGAGAATTCCACTGTGACGTCGGAAAAAGGTTTGATGGCTCGCCTTGTTATCAAGGACAACATCACCTCGGGGGGAGCACTAGGCGGCTTCATCATGACCGCCCGTTCGGCCGCCGTGCCGATGATGACTTCTTGGGTCATCGAAAATAGCCTCCACGTCAGCTTGGAATACGCTGAGCAGATGGATTTGATGGAACTTTCGTCCTTGAAGGAGCTCTTGGATTGCATCGCCGCCATGGGAGTCGCTACCGACTATGATCGGATTGGGCTTAAACCCGATCAAAGAGAGATTAACTCTCCGCCGGTCACCCATCATATAGCGGTGGTGGAGGAGCAATGCAGCAATTCTTCCTCTATTTTGAGGACAAACTATGTCCAGATTCCCGAGCTCTCTGAGCCGGATACCCGTTCGCGGGAGGACATGACCCAAACCCTGAACTTAGAATCAGACAGCGGGCCAGAAAAATTGGGCAACATCCCGGAAGTTCCTCCGCCCCTGGGCCTCAGATCGAATCAGGGTTTGGACTTAAATCCACCCACCCACCAAGATACAAGCGATCTTTCCCACATTAGACAACAATCCCAGGAGACGGTACATCACTTTTGGGCCAGATTCCTCGTTGTAATGAGCAAGGTCAAGGATTGTCGCGAGGAAGATGCAATCTCATTCTTTTGAAAAATTGCACGAACAAGGGAATCCTTAACGCCATAAGTTGTCATGACATATCACACTTCGCTGAATTGGCGGCCATAGTACAAAAGTACTGTGCGATGGAAAGCGCCTGGCAGACCCAGGCAAAATTCTGGGATCCTCCGGCTCTCACTAAAACCCTCGTCCAAACCAAAAGGGTGCACTCTCACAAGTCACCTGATCCAATCACAAAGAAACCAAAGCCCACTACAGGGCGTGGAACCATATTGGAGGGATGGCTCAATGGGCCATGCAAGATTCACACCACACCGGATACCATACCAACACACAGCCTTAGAGCATTGCGGATACTCCGGCAGGTGGCCAAGAGCGGCGAGGATCTCCTCAGTAACAATACCGCAGAGCATCATCTCGTAGAAAACAAAAATACAGTGTTGACAGTCTTCGAGACTTTCACCTCGAATAACAGGCGTAAGAGAGAACTCCGCGGCCTCGCCAAAGTCTGCCATGTTGCAGCAATAAACCCCTGGAACGACACGGCTATAACCTTTAATGCCAGTGACGAACCTAAATTCCAAACAGTCCGAGCACTAGCCACTCTGGTCCTTAGTCCAATTGTGGACGGCTTCCAGCTTACTAAAGTGCTCATGGACAGCGACAGCGGATTAAACCTCATCTACGAGGAAACTCTCAACAAAATGGAAGTAGACAAGAGCCGCATTGAGCAAAGCAGCACGACCTTCTGAGGGATCATCCCTAGTCGGGAGGCACGATGTGCGGGAAAAATCACACTCGATGTGGTATTCGGCACGCGGAAATTTATAGGTCCTAAGAGATAACATTCCAAGTGGCCCGGTTCAGTAGTGGATACCACGCCCTTTTAGGGCGGGACACATTCGCGAGCTTCCAAGCTATACCACATTATGGGTACATGAAGCTCAAGATGCCCAGGCCCAACGGAATCATCACTCTAGCCAGTGACCCAGACATAGCACTTCGCGCTGAAAATAAAACCGCTGCCCTGGCCCTTGAGGCATTATCCGAAGCCCTTGCAGCAGAAGAATTAACTGCATTATGCTCCATAGTGGATAGGGATGACGTGATACTCGATAAGTGATCCAAGTCCACCTCTTTCAAACCTGCGGACGGAATCGTCAAATTCCAAGTCCACCCAACGGACTCTACAAAAATAGCAGCCATCGGGGGCACAATTGAACCCCACAATCGACGCCGCACTGCGGGCATTCTTACGTGAGAATTGGGACATCTTCGCCTGGCGCCCTTCAGATATGCCAGGGATCCCACGCAGGCTGGCCGAGCATAGCCTCAACATATTGAAGGGATACAAGCCGGTCAAGCAGACACTACGACACTTTTCAGAGCCTAAACGACAAGCTATGGGAGAGGAGCTAGCCAAGTTACTTGAAGCCGGATTCATCAGAGAAATAAAACATCCGGATTGGCTAGCAAACCTGGTGATGGTGCCAAAGAAGGACAAATCCTGGCGCTTACGTGTCGATTTCAAGGACCTCAATAAGGCTTGCCCAAAGGATCCCTTCCCTCTCCCCCACATCGATCAAATTATTGACGCTACCGCAGGACACGACTCATTATGCTACCTCGACGCCTACTCTGGATACCATCAAATCAAGATGGCGGAGTCCGATCAAGCCGCAATGACATTCATCACTCCATATGGCCCTTTCTATTTCAACACTATGTCTTTCGGGCTCAAAAACGCCGGCACAACCTACTAACGCATGATTCAGACATGCCTGGAAAAACAAATCGGTAAAACAGTTGAGGCATACATGGGCGATGTGGTCATTAAGACCAGACACGTCGAATCTCCAATAGACGACCTGAGGCTCACGTTCGACAACCTCCGAACATATGACATCATGCTCAATCCGAAAAAAATGCATTTTCGGTGTTCCTGCCGGAAAGCTCCTAGGCTTCATCGTCTCCAATAGAGGAATTGAAGCAAACCCGGCTAAAATCCGAGCTTTGTCACAGTCGGCTACCCCAACAGACCTCAAGCAAATCCAGTAACTAACTAGATGTGTGGCTCCCTTAAGCCGCTTTATCTCTCGATTGGGAGAGAAGGCACTACCTCTTTATCGCCTTCTTCGACGCACCGAACACTTCGAGTGGACAGATGCGGCTACGGCCGGACTGGAAGAAATAAAGGCCCTCTTGGCCAGCAACCCAATCCTGGCCGCACCGAACATTGGCGAACCCATGCTGTTATATATAGCTGCAACACACCAGGTTGTAAGCGCAGTGCTCATCGTCGAACGAGAGGAGGACGTACATAAGTTCCCGCTTCAAAAGCCGGTATACTACGTATCCACTGTCCTCACACCATGAGAGTCACGGTACCCACATTACCAAAAGATAGCATACGTGGTCTTCATGGCATCCCAGAAACTACGACACTACTTCCAAGAGTGTTCAATCACGGTGGCCTCCGAAGTACCACTCAACGATATAATAAATAACCGCGATGCCACGGGCCGGATTGCTAAGTGGGCCATCGAGCTCATCCCGTTGGACATTATATATAAACCACGGCGAGCCATTAAATTGCAAGTACTGGTTGACTTCGTCGCCGAATGGACAGAAGCCGAACTCCCTAAAGAGTATGGCGCATACTCCAATTGGATCATGCACTTTGACGGCTCTAAAATGCTGGCTGGTGTAGGAGCGGGCATTGTCTTGATATCCCCCACCGGAGATACAATACAATATGTACTCCAAATTCTATACAGAGACTCCAACAATGCAGCCGAATACGAGGCTCTGTTGCACGGTCTTCGGATGGCAGTCTCCATGAGCATTCAATGCCTAGAAGTGCGTGGGGATTCTAATTAAGCAATATCTCAAATAAACGGGGACTTCAATGCCAAGGACCCTAAAATGGCGGCTTACCGTAATGCCATCCACAAAATGTCAGCTCGGTTCGAGGGGCTTGAATTTCACCATGTGGTTCGAGAAAACAATCAAGCGGCGGATATCCTAGCCCGCATCGGCGCTAAGCGCGACCCCGTCCCACCTAACATCTTCTTGGAAAGGTTGTTCAAGCCATCCGTGGTGTCTCAAGGGGAGACTAGCAATACTAGTCCGGATGCGACCACAACCCCAGAGCTCGAACACACTGACATAATCAGAGGCTCCTCCACCAAAATAACATCTTCGGCCCACGTAATTATGGCTGTCATCGCCCCCTGGACCGAACCATTCTTAGCCTACCTAAATATGCAAGAACTCCTCGAGGAACAAAATGAGGCACGTTGCGTTGTGTGGCGCACTAAAGCCTACAAGGTCCATGAGGGAGAGCTTTACAAGAAAAGCGCTACCGGAGTACTCCGAAGATGTATCTCCAAAGAGGAAGGGCGGCAACTCTTGGCCGAAATTCATGCTGGACTCGGCGGCCACCACACCGAAGCTCGGGCCCTTGTAAGCAAGGCCTTCCAAGCAGATGCACAGGACCTTGATGTCTACTACACAACCTTCTTCTTGTAGACGTTGTTGGGCCTGCAAGTGCACAAGTTTGTCGGACAGTAGCAAATTTCCCTCAAGTGGATGACCTAAGGTTTATCAATCCGTGGGAGGCGTAGGATGAAGATGGTCTCTCTCAGACAACCCTGCAACCAAATAACAAAGGGTCTCTTGTGTCCCCAACACACACAATACAATGGCAAATTGTATAGGTGCACTAGTTCGGCGAAGAGATGGTGATACAAGTGCAATATGGATGGTAGATATAGATATTTGTAATCTGAATTTATAAAAACAGCAAGGTAACTAATGATGAAAGTGAGTGTAAACGATATTGCAATGATGGGAAACAAGGCATAGGGTTCATACTTTCACTAGTGCAAGTTCTCTCAACAATAATAACATAGATAAATCATATAACAATCCCTCAACATGCAACAAAGAGTCACTCCAAAGCCACTAATAGCGGAGAACAAACAAAGAGATTATGGTAGGGTACGAAACCACCTCAAAGTTATTTTTCGGATCAATCTATTCAAGAGTTCGTACTAGAATAACACCTTAAGATACAAATCAACCAAAACCGTAATGTCACCTAGATACTCACCTCAAGTATCCGTGGGCATGATTATATGATATGCATCACACAATCTCAGATTCATCTATTCAACCAACACAAAGTACTTCAAAGAGTGCTCCAAAGTTTCTACCGGAGAGTCAAGAAAACGTGTGCCAACCCCTATGCATAGGTTCATGGGCGGAACCCACAAGTTGGTCACCAAAACATACATCAAGTGGCACGTGATATCCCATTGTCACCACAGATAAGCACGACAAGACATACATCAAGTGTTCTCAAATTCTTAAAGACTCAATCTGATAAGATAACTTCAAGAGGAAAACTCAATTCATCACAAGAGAGTAGAGGGGGGAGAAACATCATAAGATCCAACTATAATAGCAGAGCTCGCGATACATCAAGATCGTGCCATAGAGAGAACACGAGAGAGAGATCAAACACATAGCTACTGGTACATACCCTCAGCCCCGAGGGTGAACTACTCCCTCCTCGTCATGCATAGCGCCAGGATGATGAAGATGGCCACCGGTGATGGGTTCCCCGCTCCGGCAGGGTGCCGGAACAGGCTCCCGAGAGGGTTTTGGTGGCTACAGAGGCTTGCGGCGGCGGAACTCCCGATCTATCTTGATATTCGATGTTTTTAGGATACGTAGGCTTATATAGGCGAAAGAAGTCGGTCGGGGGAGCCTCGAGGGGCCCACGAGAGGGTAGGGCATGCCCAGGGGGTGGGCGCCCCCTGTCTCGTGGCCTCCTCGATGATCCCCTCGCGTGCACTCCAAGTTCCTGGGATTGGTTCTGTTCCAAAAATTACTTTGCCGAAGGTTTCGTTCCGTTTGGACTCCGTTTGATATTCCTTTTCTTCGAAATACTGAAACAGGCAATAAAACAGCAATATGGGCTGGGCCTCCGGTTAATAGGTTAGTCCCAAAAGTAATATAAAAGTGTATAATAAAGCCCATAATCATTCAAAACAGATAATAAAATAGCATCAATGCTTCATAAATTATAGATATGTTGGAGACGTATCAGCATCCCCAAGCTTAATTCCTGCTGGTCCTCGAGTAGGTAAATGATAAAAGAAAGAATTTGTGAAGTGTGAATGCTAGCAGGTGCACAAGTTTGATCAATGATAATTTCAATCACCTTTTCTAGCATGATAATATGTCATAACAGTAGTTCATCTCATAAAACTTCTCACGATAAAGTTACAAGCAATTCACATGTCAAAGCATAGACCATAAACTTTCTTGAAAACTAGCAAACTTCATTCTCAGTCATCAAACAATTGCAATTCATCTTATTTTAAGGAATAGCAAACTCCACATACTCAACTATCATATAGTATTCTACAATTGCTAACACTCACGCAATACTAATGGTTATGGAGTTTCAATCGGACACTGAGAAAGATAGGGGCTTATAGTGTTGCCTCCCAACGTATTCACCTTTGGGTGATGTCAACAATAATAGTTCATGCTAACTTACATCCAATTGGATATATATATATATATATATATATATATATATATATATCAGGATCTTTCCAACACGAGGTGCTTGCCAAAGGATAAAATGAAAACGAGAAAGGTGAAGATCACCTTGACTCTTGCATAAAAGTAAAAGACATAAAGTAAAAGATATGCCCGTTGCAGAGGGAAGCAGAGGTTGTCATGCGCTTTTAGGGTTGGATGCACAAAATCTTAATGCGAATGAACGTCACTTTATATTGATACTTGTATATGGACCTTTATTATGCAGTCCGTTGCTTTTATTGCTTCCATAACAAGATTGTATAAAGCTATTTTCTTCACACCAAAAGATCATACATATTTAGAGAGCAATTTTTATTGCTTGCACCAATGACAACTTACTTGAAGGATCTTAATCAATCCATAGGTAGGTATGGTGGACTCTCATGGCAAAACTGGGTTTAAGGATATTTGGAAGCACAAGTAGTATCTGTACTTGGTGCAAGGAATTTTGGCTAGCATGAGGGGGAAATGCAAGCTCAACATGTTTGAATGATCCATGACAATATACTTTAACTGAGATGTGCGAAAACATAACCCATTACGTTGTCTTCCTTGTCCAACATCAACTCTTTAGCATGTCATACTTAATGAGTGCTCCCATTATAAAAGATGTCTAGGATAGTGTATTTATATGTGAAATTTCTCTTCAATATTCTTTCATGAATTGTTCAAATGACCAATACAATGCTTGCTAACATTCAATAAATTTACAACCTCTACTTTTTCGATGTGAAGTCATTACTCCCCATGGGATAAGCAAATGAAACATATATAATTTCAGATTTATGACAATCAACTCATTCAACCATTTACTCATAGGATATAAGTGAAGCACACGAGTAAATGACAAACTACTCCAAAAAGACATAAGTGAAGATCAATGAGTAGCTAAATAATTATGTAACTATGTGAAGACTCTCTCTCATTAAGGAATTTCAGATCTTGGTATTGTATTCAAACAACAAGCAAGGCAAAATAAAATGACATTGCAAGGATAGCACAACTCATGTGAAGAAGCAAAAACTTAGGCTCAACCGATACTAACCAATAGTTGTTGAAGAAGAAAGGTGGAATCCCTACGGGGCAACCCAAAGCTTAGATGCTTGAGAATTCTTGAAATATTATCTTGGGGTGCCTTGGGCATCCCCAAGCTTGAACTTTTGTGTCTCCTTAATTCCTCTCATATCATGGTTTCTCTTTTTATCAAAAGCTTCATCCACACCAAACTCAACAAGAACTCGTGAGATAGGTTAGTATAAACCAATGCAAAACCTTATCATTTTCTACTGTAACAAATCACTAAAATTATTATTCCACATTGCATACTAAATTCCTCTGCATATTTAACACTCCTATCCTCAAATGGATTCATTAAACAAGCAAACATATGCAAACAATGCAACCATAACAGCAATCTGCCAAAACAGTACAATCTGTAAAGAATGCAAGATTCATCATACTTACCTAACTCCAAAAATTATGAGAAAAAATTACCTCTGTAGTAAATTTATCAGAGCTCAATATGCAAAAAGTTTCAACATTATACCATTCTCTTACTTTTCTAGGGAATGTTTGCAACAGCGGTAAACTTTCGGTTTTCAAACAACAACATGTATACTAGCAAAATAAGCATGGTAAAGGCTATCCTTGACATTTTTATTGAAACTAAAGATGCAAAACATTATTTTAAATAACATAAATCTAGTAATAACAAAAGAAAATGACGCTCCAAGAAAAATACATATCATGTGGTGAATAAAAATATAGCTCCAAGTAAAGTTGCCGATGAACGAAGACGAAAGAGGGGATGCCTTCCGTTGCATCCCCAAGCTTAGGATCTTGGTTGTCCTTTTAATGTTACCTTGGGGTGCCTTGGGCATCCCCAAGCTTAGGCTCTTGCCACTCTTTATTCCATAGTCCATTGAATCTTCACCCAAAACTCGAAAACTCCACAACACAAAACTCAACAGAAAACTCGTAAGCTCCGTTAGTATAAGAAAATAAAACAACCACTTAGGTACTGTAATGAACTCATTCTAAATTCATATTGGTGTACTATATACTTTATTCCAACTTATCTATGGTTCATACCCTCCGATACTACTCATAGATTCATCAAAATAAGCAAACAACACATAGAAAACAGAATCTGTCAAAAATAGAACAGTTTGTAGTAATCTGTATCAAACGTATACTTCTGGAACTCCAACAATCCTACCAAATTAGAAAGTCCTAGGAACTTTGTGTACCAATACAGAGCAAGAAGAATCAGATCAGAAGCACGTTTCTGTGAATTAACAAAACTAATTTACTGGGTGCAAAAGTTTCTGATTTTCAGCAGGATCAACACAACTATCACCAAAAGCCATCCTAAAGGTCTTACTTGGCACTTTATTGAAACAAAAGGTATAAAACATGATTACTACAGTAGCATAATCATGTGTACACACAAAAATAGTAAGGATAAATATTGGGTTGTCTCCCAACAAGCATTTTTATTTAATGCCTTTCTAGCTAGGCATGATGATGACAATGATGCTCACATAAAAGATGAGAAACGAGCTTGATGTGTACTACACAACCTTCTTCTTGTAGACGTTGTTGGGCCAGCAAGTGCATAGGTTTGTAGGACAGTAGAAAATTTCCCTCAAGTGGATGACCTAAGGTTTATCAATCCGTGGGAGGCGTAGGATGAAGATGGTCTCTCTCAAACAACCCTGCAACAAAATAACAAAGAGTCTCTTGTGTCCCCAACACACCCAATGCAATGGCAAATTGTATAGGTGCACTAGTTCGGCGAAGAGATGGTGATACAAGTGCAATATGGATGCTAGATATAGATATTTGTAATCTGAAATTATAAAAACATCAAGGTAACTAATGATAAAAGTGAGCGTAAACGATATTGCAATGATAGGAAACAAGGCATAGGGTTCATACTTTCACTAGTGCAAGTTCTCTCAACAATATTAACATAGATAGATCATATAACAATCCCTCAACATGCAACAAAGAGTCACTCCAAAGCCACTAATAGCGAAGAACAAGCGAAGAGATTATGGTAGGGTACGAATGTTGGGGAACGTTGCAGAAAATTAAATTTTTTCCTACGGTTTCACCAAGATCCATCTATGAGTTCATCTAGCAACGAGTCATGGGAGAGTGATTGCATCTACATACCACTTGTAGATCGCGTGCGGAAGCGTTCAATGGAACGGGGTAGATGGAGTCGTACTCGCCGTGATTCAGATCACCGATGACCTAGTGCCAAACGGACAGCACCTCCGCGTTCAACACACGTACGGAGCGGATGACGTCTCCTCCTTCTTGATCCAGCAAGGGGGAAGGAGAGGTTGATGAAGATCCAGCAGCACGACGGCGTGGTGGTGGATGCAGCAGAACTCCGGCAGGGCTTCGCTAAGCAACTACGGGAGGAGGAGGAGGTGTTGCAGGGAGGAGGGAGGCGCCAGGGCTTATGGGTGCGGCTGCCCCTCCCTCCCCTCCCTTTATATAGGGGCAAGGGAGAGGGGGGGGGGCGTAGCCTTGCCCCTTCCTCCAAGGAAGGGGTGCGGCCAAGAGGGGGGGAGGAGTCCATCCTCCCCAAGGCACCTCGGAGGTGCCTTCCCCCCTTAGGACTCTCCCCTCTCCAAGTCTTCTTGGCGCATGGGCCTGTTAGGGCTGGTGCCCTTGGCCCACATAGGCCAAGGCGCACCCCCTACAGCCCATGTGGCCCCCCGGGGCAGGTGGACCCCCCCGGTGGACCCCCGGACCCCTTTCGGCACTCCCGGTACAATACCGATAAAGTGCGAAACTTTTCCGGCGACCAAAATAAGACTTCCTATATATAAACCTTTACCTCCGGACCATTCCGGAACTCCTGTGATATCCGGGATCTCATCCGGGACTCCGAACAACATTTGGTATGCTGCATACTCATATTCATACAACCCTAGCGTCACCGAACTTTAAGTGTGTAGACCCTACGGGTTCGGGAGACACGTAGACATGACCGAGACGGCTCTCGGGCAATAACCAACAGCGGGATCTGGATACCCATGTTGGCTCCCACATGCTCCTCGATGATGTCATCGGATGAACCACGATGTCGAGGATTCGATCAAACCCCGTATACAATTCCCTTTGTCAATCGGTACGTTACATGCCCAAGACTCGATCATCGGTATCCCAATACCTCGTTCAGTCTTGTTACCGGCAAGTCACTTTACTCGTACCGTAATGCATGATCCCGTGACCAAACACTTGGTCACTTTGAGCTCATTATGATGATGCATTACCGAGTGGGCCCAGAGATACCTCTCCGTCATACGGAGTGACAAATCCCAGTCTCGATCCGTGTCAACCCAACAGACACTTTCGGAGATACCTGTAGTGCACCTTTATAGTCACCCAGTTACATTGTGACGTTTGGTACACCCAAAGCACTCTTATGGTATCCGGGAGTTACACGATCTCATGGTCTAAGGAAGAGATACTTGACATTGAAAAAGCTCTAGCAAAACGAACTACACGATCTTGTGCTATGCTTAAGATTGGGTCTTGTCCATCACATCATTCTCCTAATGATGTGATCCCGTTGTCAATGTCATCTAATGTCCATAGTCAGGAAACCATGACTATCTGTTGACCAACGAGCTAGTCAACTAGAGGCTCACTAGGGACATGCTATGGTCTATGTATTCACACGTGTATTACGATTTCCGGATAATACAATTATAGCATGAATAAAAGACAATTATCATGAACAAGGAAATATAATAATAATGCTTTTATTATTGCCTCTAGGTCATATTTCCAACAGTCTCCCACTTGCACTAGAGTCAATAATCTAGTTACATTGTGATGAATCGAACACCCATAGAGTTCTGGTGCTGATCATGTTTTGCTCGCGAGAGAGGTTTAGTCAACGGATCTGCGACATTCAGATCCGTATGTACTTTGAAAATATCTATGTCTCCATCTTGAACATTTTCACGGATGGAGTTGAAACGACGCTTGATGTGCCTGGTCTTCTTGTGAAACCTGGGCTCCTTGCAAGGAAAATAGCTCCAGTGTTGTCACAGAAGAGTTTGATTGGCCCCGACGCATTGGGTATGACTCCTAGGCCTTCACCCAAATTGCTTCATGCGCTGCCTCCGAGGCTGCCATGTACTCCGCTTCACATGTAGATCCCGCCACGATGCTCTGCTTGCAGCTGCACCAGCTTACTGCTCCACCATTCAACATATACACGTATCCGGTTTGTGACTTAGAGTCATCCAGATCTGTGTCGAAGCTAGCATCGACGTAACCCTTTATGACGAGCCCTTCGTCACCTCCATAAACGAGAAACATGTCCTTTGTCCTTTTCAGGTACTTCAGGATATTCTTGACCGCTGTCCAGTGTTCCTTGCCGGGATTACTTTGGTACCTTCCTACTAAACTTACGGCAAGGTTTACATCAGGTCTGGTACACAGCATGGCATACATAATAGATCCTATGGCTGAGGCATAGGGGATGACGCTCATCTCTTCTTTATCTTTTGCCTTGGTCGGGCATTGAGCCGAGCTCAATCTCACACCTTGCAATACAGGCAAGAACCCCTTCTTGGACTGATCCAGTTTGAACTTCTTCAAAATCTTATCAAGGTATGTGCTTTGTGAAAGACCTATGAGGCGTCTCGATCTATCTCTATAGATCTTGATGCCTAATATATAAGCAGCTTCTCCAAGGTCCTTCATTGAAAAACACTTATTCAAGTAGGCCTTAATGCTGTCCAAGAATTCTATATCATTTCCCATCAAAAGTATGTCATCTACATATAATATGAGAAATGCTACAGAGCTCCCACTCACTTTCTTGTAAACGCAGGCTTCTCCATAAGTCTGCGTAAACCCAAATGCTTTGATCATCTCATCAAAGTGAATGTTCCAACTCCGAGATGCTTGCACCAGCCCATAAATGGATCGCTGGAGCCTGCATACTTTGTTAGCGTTCTTAGGATCGACAAAACCTTTCGGCTGCATCATATACAACTCTTCCTTAAGATACCCGTTAAGGAATGCCGTTTTGACGTCCATCTGCCATATCTCATAATCATAGTATGCGACAATTGCTAACATGATTCGGACGGACTTAAGCTTCGCTACGGGAGAGAAAGTCTCATCGTAGTCAATCCCTTGAACTTGCCGATAACCCTTAGCGACAAGTCGAGCTTTATAGATGGTAATATTACCATCCGCGTCCATCTTCTTCTTAAAGATCCATTTGTTTTCTATCGCTCGCCGATCATCGGGCAAGTCAGTCAAAGTCCATACTTTGTTTTCATACATGGATTCTATCTCGGACTTCATGGCTTCTAGCCATTTGTTGGAATCTGGGCCCGCCATCGCTTCTTCATAGTTCGAAGGTTCACCGTTGTCTAACAACATGATTTCCAGGACAGGGTTGCCGTACCACTCTGGTGCGGAACGTGTCCTTGTGGACCTACAAAGTTCAATAGCAACTTGATCCGAAGTACCTTGATCATCAAAATTATTTTCCTCTTCAGTTGGTGTAGGCATCACAGGAACATTTTCCTGAGCTGCACTACCATCCTGTTCAAGAGGTAGTACTTCATCGAGTTCTACTTTCCTCCCACTTACTTCTTTCGAGAGAAACTCCTTTTCCAGAAAGGATCCGTTCTTGGCAACAAAGATCTTGCCCTCGGATCTTAAGTAGAAGTATACCCAATGGTTTCCTTGGGGTATCCTATGAAGACTCATTTTTCCGACTTGGGTTCGAGCTTTTCAGGTTGAAGTTTCTTGACATAAGCATCGCTTCCCCAAACTTTTAGAAACGACAGCTTAGGTTTCTTCCCAAACCATAATTCATACAGTGTCGTCTCAACGGATTTTGACGGTGCCCTATTTAAAGTGAATGTAGCTGTCTCTAGAGCGTATCCCCAAAATGATAGCGGTAAATCGGTAAGAGACATCATAGATCACACCATATCTAATAGAGTGCGATTACGACGTTCGGACACACCGTTTCGCTGAGGTGTTCCAGGCGGCGTGAGTTGTGAAACGATTCCACATTTCCTTAAGTGTGTACCAAATTCGTGACTTAAATATTCTCCTCCACGATCCGATCGTAAGAATTTTATCTTTCGGTCACGTTGATTCTCTACTTCATTCTGAAATTCCTTGAACTTTTCAAAGGTCTCAGACTTGTGTTTCATCAAGTAGACATACCCATATCTACTCAAGTCATCTGTGAGAGTGAGAACATAACGATATCCTCCGCGAGCCTCAACACTCATTGGACCGCACACATCGGTATGTATGATTTCCAACAAGTTGGTTGCTCGCTCCATTGTTCCGGAGAACGGAGTCTTGGTCATTTTGCCCATGAGGCATGGTTCGCATGTGTCAAATGATTCATAATCGAGAGACTCTAAAAGTCCATCAGCATGGAGCTTCTTCATGCGCTTGACACCAATGTGACCAAGGCGGCAGTGCCACAAGTATGTGGGACTATCGTTATCAACTTTACATCTTTTGGTATTCACGCTATGAATATGTGTAACACTACGTTCGAGATTCATTAAGAATAAACCATTGACCATCGGGGCATGACCATAAAACATATCTCTCATATAAATAGAACAACCATTATTCTCGGATTTAAATGAGTAGCCATCTCGTATTAAACGAGATCCAGATACAATGTTCATGCTCAAACTTGGCACTAAATAACAATTATTGAGGTTCAAAACTAATCCCGTAGGTAAATGTAGAGGCAGCCTGCCGACGGCGATCACATCGACCCTGGAACCATTCCCGACGCGCATCGTCACCTCGTCCTTCGCCAGTCTCCGCTTATTCCGCAGCTCCTGCTGTGAGTTACAAATATGAGCAATGGCACCGGTATCAAATACCCAGGAGTTACTACGAGTACTGGTAAGGTACACATCAATTACATGTATATCAAATATACCTTTAGTGTTGCCGGCCTTCTTATCCGCTAAGTATTTGGGGCAGTTCCGCTTCCAGTGACCCTTCCCCTTGCAATAAAAGCACTCAGTCTTAGGCTTGGGTCCATTCTTTGACTTCTTCCCGGCAACTGGCTTACCGGGCGCGGCAACCTCCTTGCCGTCCTTCTTGAAGTTCTTCTTACCCTTGCCCTTCTTGAACTTAGTGGTCTTATTGACCATCAACACTTGATGTTCTTTCTTGATTTCAACCTCTGCTGACTTCAGCGTTGAAAATACTTCAGGAGTGGTCTTTACCATCCCCTGCATATTGTAGTTCATCACAAAGCTCTTGTAGCTTGGTGGGAGCGACTGAAGGATTCTGTCAATGACCGCCTCATCAGGGAGGTTAATATTCAGCTGGGTCATACGGTTGTGCAACCCAGACATCTTGAGTATGTGCTCACTGACAGAACTATTTTCCTCCATCTTACAACTATAGAACTTGTCGGAGATGTCATATCTCTCGACCCGGGCGTGAGCTTGAAAAACTAGTTTCAGCTCCTCGAACATCTCATATGCTCCGTGATGCTCAAAACGCTTTTGGAGCCCCGGTTCTAAGCTGTAAAGTATGCCACACTGAACGAGGGAGTAATCATCAGCACGTGCCTGCCAAACATTCAAATCGTCTTGCAGTGCTGGGAGAGCAGATGGGTCACCTAACGGTGCTTCTAGGACATATTGTTTCTTGGCAGCTATGAGGATGATCCTCAGGTTCCGGACCCAGTCCGTATAGTTGCTGCCATCATCTTTCAGCTTGGTTTTCTCTAGGAACGCGTTGAAGTTCATGTTGACATGAGCGTTGGCCATTTGATCTACAAGACATATTTTGCAAAGATTTTAGACTAAGTTCATGATAATTAAGTTCATCTAATCAAATTATTTAATGAACTCCCACTCAGATTTGACATCCCCTTAGTCATCTAAGTGTTACACGATCCGAGTCGACTAGGCCGTGTCCGATCATCACGTGAGACGGACTAGTCATCGTCGGTGAACATTCTCATGTTGATCGTATCTTCCATACGACTCGTGTTCGACCTTTCGGTCTCCGTGTTCCGAGGCCATGTCTGTACATGCTAGGCTCGTCAAGTTAACCCTAAGTGTTTTGCATGTGTAAAACTGTCTTACACCCGTTGTATGTGAACGTAAGGATCTATCACACCCGATCATCACGTGGTGCTTCGAAACGACGAACTTTAGCAACGGTGCACAGTTAGGGGAGAACACTTCTTGAAATTGTTGTAAGGGATCATCTTCTTTACTACCATCGTTCTAAGTAAACAAGATGCATAAAACATAATAAACATCACATGCAATTATATAAAGTAGTGACATGATATGGCCAATATCATATAGCTCCTTTGATCTTCATCTTCGGGGCTCCATGATCATCTTGTCACCGGCATGACACCATGATCTCCATCATCATGATCTCCATCATCGTGTCTTCATGAAGTTGTCACGCCAACGACTACTTCTACTTCTATGACTAACGCGTTTAGTAATAAAGTAAAGTAGTTTACATGGCATTCTTCAATGACACGCAGGTCATACAAAAAAATAAAGACAACTCCTATGGCTCCTGCCGGTTGTCATACTCATCGACATGCAAGTCGTGATTCCTATTACAAGAACATGATCTCATACATCACAATATATCATTCATCATTCATCACAACTTCTGGCCATATCACATCACATGACAATTGCTGCAAAAACAAGTTAGACGTCCTCTAATTGTTGTTGCATCTTTTACGTGGCTGCAATTGGGTTCTAGCAAGAACGTTTTCTTACCTATGAATAACCACAATGTGATTTTGTCAACTTCTATTTACCCTTCATAAGGACCCTTTTCATCGAATCCGCTCCAACTAAAGTGGGAGAGACAGACACCCGCCAGCCACCTTATGCAACTAGTGCATATTAGTCGGTGGAACCGGTCCCACGTAAGCGTACGTGTAAGGTTGGTCCGGGCCGCTTCATCCCACAATACCGCTGAATCAAGATAAGACTAGTAGCGGCAAGCAAGTTGACAAGATCTACGCCCACAACAAAATTGTGTTCTACTCGTGCAATGGAGAACTACGCATAGACCTAGCTCATGATGCCACTGTTGGGGAACGTTGCAGAAAATTAAAATTTTTCCTACGGTTTCACCAAGATCCATCTATGAGTTCATCTAGCAACGAGTCATGGGAGAGTGATTGCATCTACATACCACTTGTAGATCGCGTGCGGAAGCGTTCAACGGAACGGGGGTGATGGAGTCGTACTCGCCGTGATTCAGATCACCGATGACCTAGTGCCGAACGGACAGCACCTCCGCGTTCAACACACGTACGGAGCGGATGACGTCTCCTCCTTCCTGATCCAGCAAGGGGGAAGGAGAGGTTGATGAATATCCAGCAGCACGACGGCGTGGTGGTGGATGCACCAGAACTCCGGCAGGGCTTCGCTAAGCAACTACGGGAGGAGGAGGAGGTGTTGCAGGGAGGAGGGAGGCGCCAGGGCTTATGGGTGCGGCTGCCCCTCCCTCCCCTCCATTTATATAGGGGCAAGGGAGAGGGGGGGGGGCACAGCCTTGCCCCTTCCTCCAAGGAAGGGGTGCGGCCAAGAGGGGGGGAGGAGTCCATCCTCCCCAAGGCACCTCGGAGGTGCCTTCCCCCCTTAGGACTCTCCCCTCTCCAAGTCTTCTTGACGCATGGGCCTGTTGGGGCTGGTGCCCTTGGCCCACATAGGCCAAGGCGCACCCCCTACAGCCCATGTGGCCCCCCAGGGCAGGTGGACCCCCCGGTGGACCCCCGGACCCCTTTCGGCACTCCCGGTACAATACCGATAAAGTGTGAAACTTTTCCGGCGACCAAAATAAGACTTTCTATATATAAATCTTTACCTCCGGACCATTCCGGAACTCCTCGTGATGTCCGGGATCTCATCCGGTACTCCGAACAACATTCGGTATGCTGCATACTCATACTCATACAACCCTAGCGTCACCGAACCTTAAGTGTGTAGACCCTATGGGTTCGGGAGACACGTAGACATGACCGAGACGGCTCTCGGGCAATAACCAACAGCGGGATCTGGATACCCATGTTGGCTCCCACATGCTCCTCGATGAGGTCATCGGATGAACCACGATGTCGAGGATTCGATCAAACCCCGTATACAATTCCCTTTGTCAATCGGTACGTTACATGCCCAAGACTCGATCGTCGGTATCCCAATACCTCGTTCAGTCTTGTTACCGGCAAGTCACTTTACTCGTACCATAATGCATGATCCCGTGACCAAACACTTGGTCACTTTGAGCTCATTATGATGATGCATTACCGAGTGGGCCCAGAGATACCTCTCCGTCATACGGAGTGACAAATCCCAGTCTCGATCCGTGTCAACCCAACAGACACTTTCGGAGATACCTGTAGTGCACCTTTATAGTCACCCAGTTACGTTGTGACGTTTGGTACACCCAAAGCACTCTTACGGTATCCGGGAGTTACACGATCTCATGGTCTAAGGAAGAGATACTTGACATTGAAAAAGCTCTAGCAAAACGAACTACACGATCTTGTGCTATGCTTAAGATTGGGTCTTGTCCATCACATCATTCTCCTAATGATGTGATCCCGTTGTCAATGACATCTAATGTCCATAGTCAGGAAACCATGACTATCTGTTGACCAACGAGCTAGTCAACTAGAGGCTCACTAGGGACATGCTATGGTCTATGTATTCACACGTGTATTACGATTTCCGGATAATACAATTATAGCATGAATAAAAGACAATTATCATGAACAAGGAAATATAATAATAATGCTTTTATTATTGCCTCTAGGGCATATTTCCAACAACGAAACCACCTCAAAGTTATTTTTCGGATCAATCTATTCAAGAGTTCGTACTAGAATAACACCTTAAGACACAAATCAACCAAAACCCTAATGTCACCTAGATACTCACCTTAAGTATCCGTGGGCATGATTATACGATATGCATCACACAATCTCATATTCATCTATTCAACCAACACAAAGTACGTCAAAGAGTGCCCCAAAGTTTCTACCGGAGAGTCAAGAAAATGTGTGCCAACCCCTATGCATAGGTTCATGGGCGGAACCCACAAGTTGGTCACCAAAACATACATCAAGTGGCACGTGATATCCCATTGTCACCACAGATAAGCACGGCAAGACATACATCAAGTGTTCTCAAATTCTTAAAGACTCGATCCGATAAGATAACTTCAAGAGGAAAACTCAATTCATCACAAGAGAGTAGAGGGGGGAGAAACATCATAAGATCCAACTATAATAGCAAAGCTCGCGATACATCAAGATCGTGCCATAGAGAGAACACGAGAGAGAGAGATCAAACACATAGCTACTGGTACATACCCTCAGCCCCGAGGGTGAACTACTCCCTCCTCGTCATGGATAGCATCGAGATGATGAAGATGGCCACCGGTGATGGGTTCCCCCCTCCGGAAGGGTGCCGGAACGGGCTCCCAAGAGGTTTTTGGTGGCTACAGAGGCTTGCGGCGGCGGAACTCCCGATCTATCTTGATATTCGATGGTTTTAGGGTACGTAGGCTTATATAGGCGAAAGAAGTCGGTTGGGGGAGCCTCGAGGGGCCCACGAGAGGGTAGGGCGCGCCCAGGGGGGTGGGCGCGCCCCCCTGTCTTGTCTCCTCCTCGATGATCCCCTGGCTTGCACTCCAAGTTCCTGGGATTGGTTCTGTTCCAAAAATAACTTTGCTGAATGTTTCATTCCGTTTGGACTCCGTTAGATATTCCTTTTCTTCGAAATACTGAAACAGGCAATAAAACAGCAATATGGGTTGGGCCTTCGGTTAATAGGTTAGTCCCAAAAGTAATATAAAAGTGTATAATAAAGCCCGTAATCATTTAAAACAGATAATAAAATAGCATGAATGCTTCATAAATTATAGATACGCTGGAGACGTATCAGACCTCGTCCAACATTGCGTCAGTTGTCAGCTCTTCGCTAACCAAAGCCATATGCCACCCACCGCCCTCCAAACAATCCCCATAACTTGGCCCTTTGCGGTCTAGGGGCTCGATATGGTCGGACCCCTTAAAGGAGGAAGCCATAAGAAGAAATACCTATTGGTCATGGTGGACAAATGCACCAAATGGATAGAGGCCAAACCAGTTAAAACGGCCGAATCCGGACCAGTGATAGACTTCATATCAGGGGTCGTGCACCGTTACGGTGTCCCCCACAGCATCATCACCGATAATGGCTCCAACTTCACAGCCGACGAGGTGAAAACTTGATGCGGCAACATGGGCATTAAGCTCAATTACGCCTCCATCTATCACCCCCAAACAAACAGTCAAGTCGAATAAGCGAATGGTCTTATTATGAGCGGTATCAAACCCATACTAGTGCGATCCCTGAAGGAATCAGACACGCAATGGGTCGAGGAGCTCGACTCCGTACTATGGGGGCTGTGGACCACGCCAAATCGCATCACTGGATACACACCATTATTCATGGTGTACGGCACAGAGGCGGTATTGCCCTGCGATATCATTCATGACTCACCTCGAGTGCACATGTACGAAGAGAGAGAAGCCGAGCTCGATCGGCAGGATAGTTTAGATGCCCTGGAGGAGGAGCGCAACGTTGCAAAAGCCCGTTCCGCATTCTATCAGCAACAGGCTCGCAGGTATCAAAGCAGTGAAGTACGGGCCAAAACTTATAACCTTGGTGAACTTGTTCTACGCCTACCGGAGAAGAAAAAGGACAAGCTCAAGCCCAAGTGGGAGGGTCCCTTCATCATTGATAAAGTTCTCACCGAAGGAGCGTACCGCCTGCGTGATGCATCAGATAATCGCGGTAGGCGTAGCGGCCAGACTCCGAAGATTCTACGCCTAGCGCCGAACTCTGTGTTCATCCCTGCTACGTATTGAGCTTGCGTTGGTTTTCCCTGAAGAGGAAAGGGTGATGCAACAATAGTAGCGTAAGTATTTCCCTCAGTTTTTGAGAACCAAGGTATCAATCCAGTAGGAGGCTCCTCAAAAGTCCCACGCACCTACACAAACAAACAAAGAACTCGCAACCAACACAATAAAGGGGTTGTCAATCCCTTCAAGGCCACTTGCAAAAGTGAGATCTGATAGAGATAGTATGATAAGATACATATATTTTTGGTATTTTATAATATAGATTGGAAAAGTAAAGATGCAAATAAAAGTAGATTGAAAGCTTATATGATAAAAGATAGACCCGGGGGCCATAGGTTTCACGAGTGGCTTCTCTCAAGATAGCATAAGTATTATGGTGGGTGAACAAATTACTGTCAAGCAATTGATAAAAAAGCGAATAATTACGAGATTATCTAGGCATGATCATGTATATAGGCATCACGTCCGCAACAAGTAGACCGACTCCTGCCTGTATCTACTACTATTACTCCACACATCGACTGCTATCCAACATGCATCTAGAGTATTAAGTTCATAAAGAACAGAGTAATGCATTAAGGAAGATGACATGATGTAGAGGGATAAACTTATGCAATATGATATAAACCCCATCTTTCTATCCTCGAAGGCAACAATACAATACGTGCCTTGCTGCCCCTACTGTCACTGGGAAAGGAAACTGCAAGATTGAACCCAAAGCTAAGCACTTCTCCCATTGCAAGAAAGATCAATGTATTAGGCCAAACTAAACTGAGAATTTGAAGAGACTTGCAAAGATAACTCAATCATACATAAAAGAATTCAGAGGAGATTCCAATATTTCTCATAGATAAACTTGATCATAAACCTACAATTCATCAGATCTGGGCAAACACACTGCAAAAAGAGTTACATCAAATAGATCTCCAAGAAGATCGAGGAGAACATGGTATTGAGATCCAAAAAGAGAGAAGAAGCCATCTAGCTAATAACTATGGACCTGAAGGTCTATGGTAAACTACTCACAACTGATCGGAGGGGCTATGGTGTTGATGTAGAAGCCCTCTGTGGTCGATTCCCCCTCCGGCGGAGCGCCAACAAAGGCTCCAAGATGGGATCTCATGGATACAAAAGGTTACGGCGGTGAAACTAGGTTTTCGTGGCTTGTTCATATGTTCTTGGGGTACGTGGGTATATATAGGAGAAAGAAGTAGGTCGGTGGCCGCCCGAGGGGCCCACGAGATAGGGGGCGTGCCCTCCACCCTCGTGGCCGCCTCGGCTGCTTCTTGACTTGCACTCCAAGTCCTCTGGATCACGTTCGTTCCAAAAATCACGCTCCCGAAAGTTTCATTGCATTTGGGCTCCGTTTGATATTCCTTTTCTTCGAAATACTGAAATAGGCAAAAAAAAAACAGCAATACGGGTTGGGCCTCCAGTTAGTAGGTTAGTCCCAAAAATGTTATAAATGTGTAAAGTAAAGCCCATAAACATCCAAAACAGGTAATATAATAGCATGGAACAATCAAAAATTATTGGAGACGTATCAAGCATCCCAAGCTTAATTCCTGCTCGTCCTTGAGTAGGTAAATGATAAAAACAGAATTTTTGATGTGGAATGCTACGTAGCATAATTCTCAATGTAATTTTTTTTATTGTGGCATGAATGTTTAGATCCAAATGATTCAAAATAAAAGTTCATATTGACATAAGAAATAGTAATATTTCAAGCATACTAATCAAAGCAATCATGTCTTCTCAAAATAACATGGCTAAAGAAAGTTATCCCTACAAAGTCATATAGTCTGGCTGTTGCTCTATCTTCATCACACAAAGTATTTAATCATGCACAACCTCGATGACAAGCCAAGCAATTGTTTCATACTTTAGTAATCTCAAACTTTTTCAACTTTCACGCAATTCATGAGCGTGAGCCATGGACATAACACTATATGTGGACTAGAATGGTGGTTGTGGAGAAGACAAAAAAGGAGAAGATAGTCCCACATCAACTAGGCGTATCAACAGGCTATGGAGATGCCCATTAATAGATATCAATGTGAGTGAGTAGGGATTGCCATGCAACAGATGCACTAGAGCTATAAATGTATGAAAGCTCAACAAAAGAAACTAAGTGGGTGTGTATCCAACTTGCTTGCTCACGAGGACCTAGGGCATTTTGAGGAAGCCCGTCATCCGAATATAAAAGCCAAGTTCTGTAATGAAAAATTCCCACTAGTATATGAAAGTGACAACATAGGAGACTCTCTATCATGAAGATCATGGTGCTACTTTGAAGCACAAGTGTGGTAAAAAGGATAGTAGCATTGTCCCTTCTCTCTTTTTCTCTCATTTTTTTATTTTTTTTATTTTTTTTATTTTTTTTTCTTTTCTCTTTTTTGGGCCTTTCTTTTTTTTTCTTTTAGCCTTTCTCTTTGTTTTCTTTTTTTTCTTTAGTCTAAAGTCTCATCCCGACTTGTGGGGGAATCATAATCTCCATCATCCTTTTCTCACTGGGACAATGCTCTAATAATGAAGATCATCACACTTTTATTTAGTTAGAACTCAAGAATTACAACTCAATACTTAGAACAAGATATGACTCTATATGAATGCCTCCGGCGGTGTACCGGGATATGCAATGAATCAAGAGCGACATGTATGAAAATTATGGAAGTGGCCTTGCCACAAATACGATGTCAACTACATGACCATGCAAAGAGCAATATGACAATGATGATGCGTGTCATATAAACGGAATGGTGGAAAGTTGCATGGCAATATATCTCGGAATGGCTATGGAAATGCCATAATAGGTAGGTATGGTGGCTGTTTTGAGGAAGGTATATGGTGGGTGTATGGTACCGGCAAAAGTTGCGCGGCACAAGAGAGGCTAGCAATGGTGGAAGGTTGAGAGTGTGTATAATCCATGGACTCAACAGTAGTCAAAAGAACTCAATACTTATTGCAAAAATCTACAAGTCATCAAAAACAAAGTATTACGCGCATGCTCCTAGGGGGATAAATTGGTAGGAAATGACCATCGCTCGTCCCCGACCGCCACTCATAAGGAAGACAATCAATCTTTACCTAATAATAAAGAGAATTGGGTTTCTATCGTACGTCGTCGAGCGTGATTTTGCATAAAAGTCCCTCGGTTTACATGAAATTAACCCACAGTCCTAACAAGTAACACGAACCGGTATGGTATGCGAGAGAAAAAGAAAAGAACCCACGCGACGACCTACCTCCCGTCTCCACCTCGAGCGCATCTCCTCGCTCTAGTGCGGCGCCGAACCCTGCCACGCGCCGCCGCAGCTGGCCCCCGCCCCTCCGCCACGCACCGCCACCGCCGGCAACCATCGTCCGCCGCCCCTCCACCGTGCGCTGCCCCCACCCCTCCGCCGCCACTGCTGGCCACCACCCCTCTGCAGTCCAGATCCACCCCTTTGCAGCTGGGTTCTTTAAATCTCCGACGAATCCCTCTATGGATGGAGCAGCATCGCCGGGCACATCTGCGTTCGGACGGCTGGCTCCGCACCACCGCCGCCCGTGCCGTCGTTCCCACGGTCACGTTCCTCTCCACCGTCGCCTGCGCCCGCCAGCGCTCATCCATAGCCGCGTTCTTAATGGCTTCGTTGACCACGGTGCCTCGGCTGCGACCCAGGTCTGCTTGGCCGCCGGATGGATGGATACCGGCCAAGCTCACCCTCAGCGCCCTCGCTGCGACCCATGGTTGATTCGCCACCGGTTGGAAGGGGGTGTCCTGCTCCTCCTGACTAAGCTTGATGTGGGGCGTTGGACTGGCAGCCTGGTGTGCGCGACCTGTGGATGGCACTGGCAAAACGATGCATCTTCTCTTGTCGTCCTCATGCTCTCTGCCCTTAATTTGTTATCCTATCTAGTTGATTGTTTGCTACATGCACAGGTGTTTGAGGCAGGACGGCATGAGCGGTGACTTGGCTTGGATCCAGTAGGAGGCATCAAGAAGCAGCGACGACTCTGAACTAGCTGCTAGCAATGCACCCCCACCCCTCTCATCTACGTACATGGATTTTCAACGGCCAAACTACTTTCTTGATTCTTTCTTTAGAGCTTTCAGTTTTCACTAACAATCCATATTTTGTAAACCGTGAACCCTGTTCATGACCATCTGCCGGCAACCTGTTTGATGTTATGCATATGACGGATTGAGATACAGTCTAATTTTCAGGTAAAACTCTTACCTCTGTTTAGAAAAATCAATATGAAGAAACGGAGTGTATATGAAGAAAAATCAATATGAAAAACAAGTGTACCTGTTGCTCCAAGCTGCCGGCGTTGACGAGGGTCCACGTTCCATTTGATTTCTTGGGGATTATTCAGTAAAATGCAATCTACACGGAAGCCAATCCGATCCAGGTAAAACGGAAGTTGGTACATTATTCCGGCGACGGGGCTTCTGCTTGTGTGGCTCTGCATGTATGTTTTCAACTTGCAAATGGCCTGATTTTATCAATTATTGCTTGATGAAAGACTAACCAGTTTATGCCTAACATTTGCGTCTACATTTATAAAGTACCATTCCAGAGCTCAAGGCATCAGGTCTGCTTTGGAGACAAACTCTCGCTCAGTTTAGTTTCCATGTATTGTTAAATTCCAATGAACGATCTTCATTACAAATGGTAAGCTAAAGCAGATTAAAAAGGATAATAAATTTTATCAATCCATGGTCAGTTGCTAAACTGAGCAGGAGCTGCACTTCAAGGAGCTAACTGTTCACTATAATCCATGGTCAGCCTTTAGGGTATTCATCCACTCAGTGTCCTGTATCCGAATTTTGTGGTCTGGAAATTTTTACCGGTTATTTCATAATAAGATTATAGAGTTGTTCTCCCTCTGTTTTGCTAATCTGCTCACTGGCTATAGTAAATAAATAATTAAATTATCGGGAGTGGTAATTTCAAGGAAAGAAACAAGAGCACTTTGAGGTCTCTGCTATCGCACCAGTACTGGCAGTACATGGGGACATTTGTTGGTGTTGTATTCGGATCAGTGGAGATTGCTCCTTCAGTCACCATGCCAATTCATGTCTAGCATGTTTAGTCACATTGAGCTCTTCCAACTTTTCTTAAAGCAATGTTGTACAGACACACAAGTTTGCAGCTGAATATGAATTAATTTATTGTGATTTTTCATTATCATGTAACGTCTTCTTTTATCTGACGAACAATAGTATAATTCCAAGCCTAAAATCATAGTTTGGGAATGTATTTCTCTGCCATCTAATTTCCCTCAATTATTAGTTGAAGAGACAGTCGATCAACCCCTCTCTATTGTATGGTTATTTCGTGCACGTGATTACGTGAATGTTTCGGTTATATATTTGATATTTTGACGCAGAAACCCATTTTTTTCATGTGCGAACGTTGTGTACTCTACACCGGGTAGGAGGAAATATTTACATTTCTAAAGGGTCACTGGATTGTTCTAAATGAGTTCCCATCAAAGAGGTTCTCACATTTTCTTTTGAAAGTAGTGGCTCAAGCTATCTCATAAAGCTAAATAGTAGATGACGCACAACTCAGAGAGACGGAGATGTGGGGTGGTGGTAGGAGTAACTCAACAGTAAACAAGGTAGACAATGATGCTTGATGTAAGAGTCCTAATGAAAACATCTGATACACAAAATTCGTATTGAACCATAGAATATGCATCTTCAAGATATATGTTACACAAAATTGGTATTGGACCATAAATATTTATGCCCGTTGCAACACACAGACTCATTTACTTTATATGATAGTTCAACTTTCTTTGATTCTACATACGATGATTTTTCATTGAAACCATGTAAGTATTTTATTTGCTAGCCGTTGGTTTCATGCATTTCCCTTTTTGCTTTTACTATGACAAGTGCACTGTGAGTTTCTACAGAAAGGGAAAATAATATGCATGGTTTGTTCACGTCATTTCTTCATCATGTGACAAGCTTTTGGATGTTGCTCTATGTTGGCACGTGGTGGATGCAGTCGTCCCTCTAAAAACTTTCTAAAGACTTGTCAAACATGGAGGAGCAGGGTGAGCGGGGCATTTGGTGGCTGAGCTTGGGATTGACCATGTCCAGATGTATTGTGATTGGGTGGACACCACGAGCACTATCGGCAAGGGCCAGAAGAAAAATAAGCGGCAACACAGGTGGGGCTCCGTGTTGAAATAAATGACATGGATCTATGGGTCACGACTCATACTTATTGGGCTAACCACATGTGATTTCTCTTCCCCTGTTGCAACGCACGGGCACTTTTGCTAGTAAATAAAATTGTGCTCTAACTTCATAACAAAGCGGTTCACCATACGTGCATGCTACGGGAATCACAAACTTCAACACAAGCATTCTTTAAATTCATAATCACCCAACTAGCATGACTTTAATATCACTACCTCCATATCTCAAAACAATTATTAAGTATCAAATTGATCATAGCATCCAATTCACTTTCTATGATAGTTTTTATTATACCCAACTTGGATGCCTACCATTCTAGGACCAATTTTATGACCATAGCAAATATCATGCTGTTCTAAGAGACTCTCAGAATAATATAAGTGAAGCATGAGAGACTAACAATTTCTACAAAATTAAGCCACCGCCGTGCTCTAAAAGATATAAGTGAAGTACTAGAGCAAAAAATAATATCTAGCTCAAAAGATATAAGTGAAGCACATAGAGTATTCTAATAAATTCCAATCAAGTGGGCTTCTCCCAAAAGGTGTGTACAGCAAGGATGATTGTGGAAAACAAAAAGCAAAAACTAATATCATACAAGACGCTCCAAGCAAAACACATATCATGTGGCGAATAAAAATATAGCTCCAAGTAAAGTTACCGATAAATGAAGACGAAAGAGGGGACGCCTTCCGGGGGGATCCCCAAGCTTAGGCTTTTGGATATTCTTGAATATCTTGGGGTGCCATGGGATCCCCAAGCTTAGGCTCTTGCCACTCCTTATTCCATAGTCCATCAAATCTTTACCCAAAACTTGAAAACTTCACAACACAAAACTCAACAGGAAATCTCATAAGCTCCGTTGGTGAAAGAAAGCAAAACCACCACATAAGGTACTGTAATGAACTCATTATTTATTTATATTGGTGTTAAACCTACTATATTTCAAGTTCTCTATGGTTCATACCACTTAATACTAGCCATAGATGCATCAAAATAAGCAAACAACACACGAAAAGCAGAATCTTTCAAAAACAGAATAGTCTGTAGCAATCTGTAACCCAGGAATACTTATGGAACTCTAAAAATCCTACAAAAATAGGAAGTCCTGGGCAATTTGCCTATTGATCTACAGCAAAAATGTTTCTGTGATTTAACAAAACTAATTTCGCGCGTGCAAAGTTTCTGTTTTTCAGCAGAATCAAATTAACTATCACCATAGGTTATCCTATAGCTTCTACTTGGCACTAACACTAATTAGAACATAAAAACACATCTAAACAGAAGGTAGATGCAAAATTTATTACTAAACAGAAACAAAAACAAAAAAACACAAATAAAATTGGGTTGCCTCCCAACTAGCGCTATCGTTTAACGCCCCTAGCTAGGCATAAAAGCAAGGATAGATCTAAGTAGTGCCATCTTTGGCACTCAATTCATAAGTAGCTCGCATGATATATTCATAAGGTAATTTAATTTTCTTTCTTGGAAAGTGCTCCATGCCTTTCCTTAATGGAAATTGGAATATAATATTCACTTCCTTCATATCAATAATCGCGCCAATCGTTCTAAGGAAAGGTCTACCAAGAATAATAGGGCAAGAAAGTTGCAATCTATATCAAGAACGATAAAATCTATGGGCACCAAATTTCTATTTGCAACAATGAGAACATCATTGATCCTTCCCATTGGCTTTTTAATGGTGGAATCCGCAAGGTGCAAATTTAAAGAGCAATCGTCAAGATCATGGAAACCTAGAATATCACATAAAGTTTTCGGAATCGTGGAAACACTAGCACCCAAATCACACAAAGCATAACACTCATGATCTTTAATTTTAATCTTTATAGTAGGTTCCCACTCATCATTAAGTTTTCTAGCTACAAAAACTTCCAAATTAAGTTTTTCATCAAAAGATTGCATCAAGGCATCAACGATATGTTTGGTAAAAGCTTTATTTTGACTATAAGCATGAGGAGAATTTACAACGGATTGCAACAAGGAAATACAACCTTCTAAAGAACAATTATCATAATAAAATTCCTTGAAATCCAAGATAGTGGGTTCAATGCTATTTAAAGTCTTGACCTCTCCAATCCCACTTTTACCAAATTTAGCATCAAGATCTAAAAACTCCGAATTATTGGGACGCCTTTTAACTAAAGTTGACTCATCTAAAGTCCCATCATTATTAAGATTCATATTGCAAAACAAAGATCTAATAGGGGACACATCAATAACTTTAAGGTCTTCATCATTATTTTCACCTAACTTTTCTGGTTTGGCAGCCATCTTATTGACTAAGGTAGCTTGCTTATCAGAAATTTGGGCTATAGAATTTTCAAGCCGGGTAATTTGAGGGTTCAAACCATAAAATTCTTTAGACATATCATCAAGCTCCTTGTTCATAAACCCCAAAAAAACTTTTTGTTCCTTAAGCTCTTTTCTGAAGAAATTATTATGCTCAAATTGTAAAGTCATAAAACTTCTAACGTTTGATTCAATCTCTTCCAACCTTCTAAGAAGGAGGTCGGTATTCTTAGGCAAAGCCATAAGGACAAACAGGCACACAAAAAGAGAAGCAATACAGAGAGATGAGATTGGGAAAGAGAGGGCAAATAAAATGGCAAGGGTGAAGTGGGGGAGAGGAAAACGAGAGGCAAATGGCAAATAATGTAAATGCGAGGGAGATGAGTTTGTGATGGGTACTTGGTATGTCTTGACTTGAGCGAAAACCTCCCAGGCAACGGTGCCAGAAATCCTTCTTGCTACGTCTCGAGCTTGCATTGGTTTTCCTTGAAGAGGAAAGGGTGATGCAGCAATAGTAGCATAAGCATTTCCCTCAGTTTTTCAGAACCAAGGTATCAATCCAGTAGGAGGCTCCTCAAAAGTCCCACGCACCTACACAAACAAACAAAGAACTCGCAACCAACGCAATAAAGGGGTTGTCAATCCCTTCAAGGCCACTTGCGAAAGTGAGATCTGATAGAGATAATATGATAGGATAAATATATTTTTGGTATTTTATAATATAGATAGGAAAAGTAAAGATGCAAATAAAAGTAGATTGAAAGCTTATATGATAAAAGATAGACCCGGGGGCCATAGGTTTCACTAGTGGCTTCTCTCAAGATAGCATGAGTATTACGGTGGGTCAACAAATTACTGTCAAGCAACTGATAGAAAAGTGAATAATTATGAGATTATCTAGACATGATCATGTATATAGGCATCACGTCCGTGACAAGTAGACCGACTCCTGCATGCATCTACTACTATTACTCCACACATCGACCGCTATCCAACATGCATCTAAAGATGACATGATGTAGAGGGATAAACTCATGCAATATGATATAAAGCCCATCTTTTTATCCTTGATGGCAACAATACAATACGTGCCTTGCTGCCCCTGCTGTCACTGGGAAAGGACACCGCAAGATTGAACCCAAAGCTAAGCACTTCTCCCGTTGCAAGAAAGATCAATCTAGTAGGCCAAACCAAACTGATAATTCGAAGAGACTTGCAAAGATAACTTAATCACACATAAAGAATTCAGAGAAGATTAAAATATTTCTCATAGATAAACTTGATCATAAACCCACAATTCATCGGATCTCGACAAACACACTGCAAAAAAGAGTTACATCGAATAGATCTCCAAGAAGATCAAGGAGAACTTTGTATTGAGATTCAAAGAGATAGAACAAGCCATCTAGCTAATAGCTATGGACCCGAAGGTCTTTGGTAAACTACTAACAACTAATCGGAGAGGTTATGGTGTTGATGTAGAAGCCCTCCATAGTCGATTCCTCCTCTGGCGGAGCACCGACGAAGGCCCCAAGATGGGATCTCGCAGATACAGAAGGTTGCGGCGGTGGAAATAGTTTTTCGTGGTCGCTTCTGATGTTTTCGGGGTACATGGGTATATATAGGAGAAAGAAGTAGGTCGGTGGATGCTTGGGGGCCCACAAGACAGGGGGGCACGCCCAGTAGGGGGGCACCCTCCACCCTCGTGGCCGCCCCGTTTATTTCTTGACTTCCACTCCAAGTCCTCTGGATAACGTTCGTTCCAAAAATCACGCTCCCGAAGGTTTCATACCGTTTGGACTCCGTTTGATATTCATTTTCTTCGAAACACTGAAATAGGCAAAAAAAAACAGCAATACGGGCTGGGCCTCAGGTTAGTAGGTTAGTCCCAAAAATGATATAAATATGTAAAGTAAAGCCCATAAACATCAAAAACGGGTAATATAATAGCATGGAACAATCAAAAATTATAGATACGTTGGAGACGTATCAAGCATCCCCAAGCTTAATTACTGCTCGTCCTCGAGTAGGTAAATGATAAAAACAGAATTTTTGATGTGGAATGCTACCTAGCATAATTCTCAATGTAATTTTCTTTATTGTGGCATGAATGTTCAGATCCAAATGATTCAAAATAAAAGTTCATACTGACATAAGAAATAGTAATACTTCAAGCATACTAATCAAAGCAATCATGTCTTCTCAAAATAACATGGCTAAAGAAAGTTCATCCCTACAAAATCATATAGTTAGGTCATGCTTCATTTTCGTCACACAAAAATGCTCCCATTTTGTACACCCCCGATGACAAGCCAAGCAATTGTTTCATACTTAAATAATCTCAAACTTTTTCAACTTTCACGAAATACATGAGCGTGAGCCATGGATATAGCACAATGGGTGGAATAGAATATGATGATGGGGATTGTGTGGAGAAGACAAAAAAGGAGAAAGTCTCACATTGACGTGGATAATCAACGGGCTATGGAGCTGCCCATCAATTGATGTCAACTTGAGAAGTAGGGATTTCCATGCAATGGATGCACTTGAGCTATAAATGTATGAAAGCTCAACAAAAGAAACTAGTGGGTGTGCATCCAACTTGCTTGCTCACGAAGACCTAGGGCATTTTGAGGAAGCCCATCGTAGGAATATACAAGCCAAGTTCTATAATGAAAAAATTCCCACTAGTATATGAACGTGACAACATGAAAGACTTTCTATATGAAGAACATCGTGCTACTTTGAAGCACAAGTGTGGAAAAAGATAGTAACATTGTCCCCTTTTTTGGGCCTTTTTTATTAGAAATTTTTTGTTTGGCCTTTTTTTATTTGGCCTTTCTTTTTTTATTTGGGGACAATGCTCTAATAATGATGATCATCACACTTCTATTTATTTACAACTCATGAATTACAACCCAAAACTAGAACAAGATATGATTGTATATGAATGCCTCCAGCGGTGTACCGGGATGGGCAATGAATCAAGAGTGACATGTATGAAAAATTATGCATGGTGGCTTTGCCACAAATACGATGTCAACTACATGATCATGCAAGGCAATACGACAATGATGATGTGTGTCATAATGATGAACGGAAAGGTGGAAAGTTGCATGGCAATATATCTCAGAATGGCTTGGAAATGACATAATAGGTAGGTATGGTGGCTGTTTTGAGGAAGATATAAGGAAGTTTATGTGTGATAGAGCGTATGGTATCACGGGGTTTGTATGCACCGGTGAAGTTTGCACCAACTCTCAAAGTGAGAAAGGGCAATGCATGGTACCGAAGAGGCTAGCAATGGTGGAAGGGTGAGAGTGCGTATAATCCGTGGACTCAACATTAGTCATAAAGAACTCATATACTTATTGCAAAAATCTAGAAGTCATCAAAAACCAAGCACTACGCGCATGCTCCTAGGGGGATAGATTGGTAGGAAAAGACCATCGCTCGTCCCCGACCGCCACTCATAAGGATGCATAATCTAAGAACACCTCATGTTTCAAATTTGTTACACAACTTTCACCATACGTGCATGCTACGGGACTTGCTAACTTCAACACAAGCATTCTTTAAATTCATAATCACCCAACTAGCATGACTCTAATATCACTACCTCCGTATCTCAAAACAATTATCAAGTATAAAATTGATCATAGCATCCAATTCACTTCCTATGATAGTTTTTATTATACCCAACTTGGATGCCCAACATTCTTGGACCAATTTTATAACCATAGCAAATACCATGCTGTTTTAAGAGACTCTCAAAATAATATAAGTGAAGCATGAGAGATTAACAATTTATTCAAAATTAAGCCACCGCCGTGCTCTAAAAGATATAAGTGAAGCACTAGAGCAAAAACTATCTAGCTCAAAAGATATAAGTGAAGCACATAGAGTATTCTAATAAATTCCAATCAAATGGGTTTATCTCAAAAGGTGTGTATAGCAGGGATGATTGTGGTAAACTAAAAAGCAAAGACTAATATCATACAAGATGCTCCAAGCAAAACACATATCATGTGACGAATAAAAATATAGCTCCAAGTAAAGTTACCGATAAACGAAGGCGAAAGAGGGGATGCCTTCCCGGGGCATCCCCAAGCTTAGGCTTTTGTCTATTCTTGAATATCTTGGGGTGCCATGGGCATCCCCAAGCTTAGGCTCTTTTCACTCCTTATTCCATAGTCCATCAAATCTTTACCCAAAACTTGAAAACTTCACAAAACTCAACAGGATATCTCATAAGCTCCATTAGTGCAAGAAAGCAAAACCACCACATAAGGTACTGTAATTGTCGGGGGTTGGGTGCGACATATGCCAAAGGATGGATTATCATGGTGGGAGAGAGTAGAACATCGCCGGTGCCTGGAAGTGGGATAAGGTGTAGACACGTACGCCATCGGACTTTACCCAGGCTGGGGGCTCTCCATGGAGATAACACCCCTACTCCTGCTCTGCGGGGTCTCCGCATGATCACTAAGGCACTAGTGATACAAGGTGCTCCTTGAGCTATGTCTAGAGGTAGGAGAAGGCAAGGCTAGCTCCTCCTTGCCCTAGGTAACTTGTTAGTTCTATCAAAGTTGGAACCCTTTGCATGGCTGACCTGTGGGGCTTATATAGGCCTGCCCCCTAAGGGTACAATGGTAATTGGACCGACTGCTGGGACCCGTGTCTCTAGCCTCCGGCTTCTTCGCTGACTACTAGGGCCCGCCGCCTGGTGGGCCCCACCGGCTGGTTGGTGGCTGCTTATTGTAGACGTGCCATCTATGACGACGGCTTGGTCTTCTTATCATGGCTACAGTCCCGCCGACTGATGGGAGGTTACTGTAGCCATGCTTGGTCTCGTCAGGTTAATGGAGCGCTTGCCTCGGGACGAGGGACGGCCGCCTGCTGGGGGCCGGCCCCTCCCGTGCCCGACTAGCCGGGCGTACGCCGTCTTCTAGCATGTCACTGCCCGGTAGGGCCTGCGGCTAGTAGGCCGTACCGACAGGCCGTCGTGGGGAACAGGGTTCCGCCTGCTTGGGGCGACGTCAGGGGAGACATGGCACAGTGCCCTGCTGTGTGGAGATCTCCGCCTGTACGAAGCACTGTAGCCACGCCTGTCCCGTACATCAGGGCGACGTGCTTCACTGTAGCCATGCTCCTGCTCGTACTCTCGATGAGGGGCTCGGCCGCATTGAAGCCGCAAGGTGGTCGCCTACACGATGCCGCCCTCTCTGGAGGCTGGCCGGCAGGAGCCGGCCACTCGGAGCGCCATAGGCTTGGGTTGGCCGCCCTCTGGAGTCGGCCGTTGAGCCAGCCGGCTCCCAGAGGGCGGAGCTTCAGCTTGGGGTCCACCTAGGCGGAGCTGGCCCAAAGTCTTGACAAATTCAGGGACTTGGGTGAGCCTACCCGTGGCCCATTACTCCGACAGTAGTCCGAGAAGCCGGTGAGTCGTTGTGGTCTAGGGGCGGGGAAGTCTCAGCGGCTTCCCCCCTCACCGGGCTCTGGGAGGACGTCAGTCCGTCTTGCGGCCAGCCGACTGCTGAGGCCGGCCTCGTCCAGGCGGATCTTGCATGGTTGGTTTGAACTTCAAGGCGGGAACCAGGTGGCATGCCTGCTAAGCTTCCCGGGCCGCCGCCCTCCACAGACGCGCCACGCGGCGCACGTCAGCCTGGTCAGCCTGTCACTCCACGCCCCCGACGGGACGTGACAATGGGCCGGGCCCGCTACTACCGTGCCTCGGCAACCGGGCGGATCTGCTGCGCCAAAGGGGACGGTTGCCATTCCCTCGACCATTTACGGCGTGGTGAATGCATGCGATAAAATAGGGGTCGTTGGGTCATGGGCGCAGTTAATCCCACGACCCACGTCCCGATCCCTCGGCTTCATAGCTCGAGGGCTATAAGTAGGGAGATGGGAGGGGTGCGGCAAAGCTCTCGCGCCCCCTCCCACTCTTCTTCTTCTTCCGCTCACTCCTCCACCGCCGCTGCTACTGTTCTGCGCTGCGACGGTGCTGCCGTGGTCGCCCGCCACCGACGCACTCCTCCTCCTCATGCAGCCAGCCGGAAGCCATGGCGTGCGAGAAGGGCGGCGACTGGGGCGGATCGACCGTGATCGAGGATCACATCTCCTTCCTCTTTGACACGCGCCGGATGCCCAGCGCGGCCTTCGTCAAGGCGCGGGTGCCACTGGAGGAAGAGATCTCGCCGGCGCCACGGGGGGACGAGCGGGTCGTCTTCCGCTCGCACTTGCTCCGCGGCTTCGGCCTCCCGGTGAGCGGCTTCTTCCGCTCCTTCCTCGACTTCTACCATCTTCAGCCTCACCACCTCACACCCAACGCTGTGACTCTACTCTCTGCCTTCGTCACGGCGTGCGAGGGCTACATCGGCGTCCTCCCCACACTCGAGCTGTGGGGAGCGTTCTTCTATGGGAAGCTCGGCACCTCCACCAGGGAGACAGCGGCCGAGTGCGGTGGCTTCGTAGCCGTGCACCGGCTAGCGAAACGGAACGTCTTCCCCGTCATCAAGCTGGCACAGTCGGTGAAGATGTGGCAGCAGTCCTACTTCTACATCGAGAACGTAGATCTGGCTGCCGACTTCCTCAACCTGCCGGCCTACGAGGCCGCCCCCCCCCCGCCACCGGGACTTGGCCCACCTAGGAGTTCAAACCGAAGCTGGTGTCGGCGAACGCGGCGGCCGTCATCGGCCGACTTCGAGTGCTCCAGGAGTTAGAGGGCCTTGTGGCCTCTGACCTCCTTGTCACCTTCGCTGAGCACCGGGTCCTCCCGCTCCTGAGCCGCCCTCATCCGATCTTCTGGATGGGCGGACACAGCGATCCGTGCCAGCTGTGCACGAAAGGGATGCCGCCCGATGAGGTTGCGCGGATGGTAAATGAGATCTCCGACCTCAAGCTGTCGGAGGAAGAGTGGCGGTACGGGAAGCGGCCGTACTCCCGCCACAACCCGCCGCCTGCTGTAAGTTTCTTCATTTTGTCCTTTAATCTTTCAGCTTCGTTTCTCGTTGTGATGCGGCTCTTCCTTCGTTGCAGATTTACATGTCCGCGGCAACGGCCGCCCTCCTGGGGCCGGGCGATGACCTCCAGCTGGACAGGGCGATGAGCGACCTAGACGACCCCGACTTGGGGGCGGCCGCCCTGGCGGACGACGGAACAGGCGGTGGTGGCAGATTAGACGGCAGCGGTGTTGCAGGCGGCTCCGAGGAAGGCGGCGGCGTGGGGACTTGGCCCGACGACAACGAAGATGAAGACGAACCGCGCCACACTCGGAGCAACGCCACTACCGGCGTCGGCCCCTCTTTCGGGCCGCCCGCCCGCGACAGCAAGCACAGGCGGAAGCAGGGCGCTGTCCTGTTCGGCAGCGCCTCGAAGAAGCCCAAGAACCCGGCCGCGACGACCAGGCGGAAAGAAGCCGCGGCCAAGGTGGACAAGTATCAGAGGCAGCCGAAGGTGCCCGTTATGGTGTTAGCGTAAGTATCTTTTCCCTACTTCTCATCTTCTCGTCAATCTGTCGTGAGAGCCTTCTGACTTGTCTTCTTATTTCAGGGCCCCACTAACCCTCGAGAAGTCGAGCGCCGCCTCGGTCCTCAGGTCGGCAGCGACCTCCTCGACCAGCCGGCGAATCGACCCGGCCGCCGACCTCCGGGAGGCGACAGAGCAGAATGTGCGGGAGGCGCGTGAGGAAGAGGCCGACCGTCTGGCCAAGGAGCAGGCGTACAAGGCCGCCGCGTCTGCCGAGAGAGCGCTGGCGCAGGTGGAAGCCCAAGCCGCGGAGAAGGAGCGGCTCACAGAGGCCGTACGCCGCCAAGAGCTGCTGCTCATGGCACCCCTCAACACTGCGTAGCCTCCGCCTGAATTCATGGCGACAGCCGGAGGAGCCGGCGATGACCACCCGATCTGGGGGCGGGAGGGCGGCAACGTGGCCATGCCGGACGTCTTCCTGCTGCCGCCACCGCCTCCGCCGCCTCCGCCAGCCAGCGAGCCGCGGGACGAGCAGCCGGCTGCGCCGTCGGTGCCACCGGTCGAAAACACGGTGGTGACGGACCTGATTCCTATGGTCCGCACACTCACACATCGCCGTCTTGAGAAGGCGACCTCAGCACCGCGGCCGCAGGAGGTCGGCACCGCGAGCTCGTTGGTCTACGACACCGAGGCGACTAGCGCCGCACCCGTGGGTTGGATACACAGGGGCGAGACAGGCGCCCTGAACCAGGCGTCTCTTAACGTCCAGGCCAAGCTCCGGGCAGAGGCCCTCAGGCCTTGTAATGAGGCCTTCCTGGAGTCGCGAACCGCGATCCGCGTAAGTTATCTTTTGGCTTTCTTTTTTGGATGATCCTCTTGCTTCTCTCGTGGGGGCGCGCAAGCGCACCCACTGGGTGTAGTCCCCATGTTCCGGGCCGGCTGCTGAGCAGGCGGGCCGGAACTTTACCTTGCAATTGTCGAATGCTAATTTCGTCTTGTGTTTCTTCTGTAGGACTATCACAATCTCCGCGCGACCGCCTACAACTCCAGGGGCCAGGAGCTGGAGACGTAGACTGCCCATCTGGCCGAGAGCCGGAGTAAGTTTCTATCTTCCTTTCTTCGCGGGGGCGCGCTGGCGCACCCGCGGGCTGTAGTCCCTGAGGTTCGGGCCGACTGCTGAGCAGTCGGGCCGAATCTCGTCAGTTGTTTCTTTTCTTCATCAACGACTTCTTCTCCGCGGGGGCGCGATGGTGCGCCCGCGGGCTGTAGGTTCGGGCCGACTGCTGAGCAGTCGGGCCGAATCTCCTTAGTTGTTTCCTTTCTTCGTCAACCACTTCTTCTCCGCGGGGCACGATTGCGCACCCGCGGGCTGTAGTCCCCGAGGTTCGGGCCGACTGCTGAGCAGTCGGGCCGAATCTCCTCAGTTGTTTCTATTCTTTGTCTTGTCCGCTTGACTGATGCCTTTTTCCAGCCAACTCCAGCATCTAGCCAGAGCCCTCTGCCACGCCATCTGGCACTGCCCAGCCGGATCCTTCTATTGCACCAACCGGCGCCGCCCAGCCGGAGTCCTCTGCTCCTCCTTATGATTTTTTCTACTTTCTGCTTGCTGCTCTGAACATTTTGTTAAATTCGCGCAATTCCACCCGCGGGGTGTATATCAAAACTTTGTTTGAATGCCGGCCAGAGGCCTTTATCTATGTAAATATTTTTATTACAGCTTCATTCTTTGCTTTGCCGACTTCTATCTTTCCTTGCCTTTTACTCCTTGGTTTTTCCTTTGCCGCCCTCCCTTGGCTATCCTCTTGCAAGCCAAACAGCCGCTCTGCGGACTGCGGCTATGTTGAGTATTTAGTCATTTGGAAGAGGGCTAGTACTTAGCCATTCGGGGTGTTGGCAATAAAAAGTAGGAGTCGGCTGGCCGGCTGCTCAGCAGCCGGTCAAAAAAGGTAAGATGTCGTCCTCTGCTATATGCGTTTTGTCCTTAGTCATTTTTCGTATAGGCGCCAGTTTAGGACCCCTGCCCGCCGTACAGTCGCTCTGCGAGCTACGGCTTCTGGCAAGGGAAGTGTCTGGTGCCAGCACACTACTTGTCCGGCTACAGGAGGTGGCATATAGCAGAAGGCAGCGTGCCTCCGGGCCGACTGGTCGAACCCGGTGCCAGGCGGAAAAAACTATACATACTCATGGCACAATTCTTATCATATAGATAAAAGAGGGCAGTCCCCGAGTTCGTCTCGGGGGACCCGAGGACTTTGTACATGATACAAAAGGTAGCGTGATACATACTTCTTTTCAACTGTAAAATCTTTGGAGGAGGTTTGCATTCCACGGCCTCTCCGTCTCCTTGCCTGAATCACCTCTCTTGCGCACTCTGGGCTTCTGGGCGTCATTCAGATAGTAGGAGTCGTTGTCGAGCACCTTGCTGATGAAGAAGGGGCCTTCCCAAGGCACCGAGAGCTTGTGCTGGCCGGCTGTTCTCTGGATCAGCCGGAGCACAAGGTCTCCCTCTTGGAAGGATCTTGGCTTCACCTTGCAGTTGTAGTACCGCCGCAGACTCTACTGGTAGATGGCGGACCGGCTGAGTGCCAACAGCCGGCCCTCTTCCAGCAGGTCGACGCCGTCTTCCCGCGCCTCCTTAGCGTCCGCCTCCGTGTACATGGTGACTCGCGAGGAGTCGAACTCTATGTCCGTCGGGATGACGGCTTCGACATCATAGACGAGGAAGAAGGGCGTGAAGCCGGTTGACTTGTTTGGTGTTGGACACAGGCTCCAGAGGATGGCCGGTAGCTCGTCGAGCCAGCAGCCGGCCGAACGCTCAAGCCGCTCAACCAGTCGGGGCTTGATGCCAGACAAGATGAGGCTGTTTGCTCGCTCAACCTGGCCGTTTGACTGCGGGTGGGCAACGGGCGCTAAGTCCAGTCGGATGCCCTGTGTCACGCAGAAACGAGCCAAGGCTCCTTTGGCAAAGTTTGTGCCATTGTCGGTGATGATGCTATGTGGTATGACGTACCGGGTGGTGATGTCGGCAATGAAGGTCACGGCAGTCGGCCCATTCAGTTTCTTGATTGGCCTGGCCTCTATCCACTTGGTGAACTTGTCCACAGCGACAAGCAGGTGAGTCATGCCGCCACGGGCTGTCTTGAATGGCCCCACCATATCCAAACCCCAAACAGCAAATGGCCAAGCAATCAAAATGGTCTTGAGTGCAGAAGCTGACAAATGCAGCTTGGAGCAGAATCTTTGGCACCCTTGGCATTTCTGAACCAACTCTTTGGCCTCCTCAAGAGCAGTCGGCCAGAAAAAACCGTGGCGAAAGCTTTGGCAACAAGGGCTCTTGAGGCTATGTGGTGGCCACATTTACCCTGATGAATGTCCCTGAGGATTGCTTGGCCCTGGTCCGGCTCCACGCAGCGCTGGTATACGCCAGTGACACTGCGTCGAACCAGCTCTCTGTTGACTATGGTGTATGCTGCTGCTCGCCGTTGCACCTGCCTGGCTGAGATCTCATCAGTCGGCAGTTCTTTGTTCACCAGAAATCTGAGGATTGGCTGAGCCCAGGAAGGCGCTGCTATTTCTTCTACTGCCACAACTGCAACTTGTATGAGTGTGGTTGGCCCGGGAGGTGGTGGGTTAGCAATTGCTTCCGCCTGCTGTCTTGAAGAAGTCCCGGGGCCGACTGTTGCTGTCCCCGGGCCGGGCTCTGGAATTGCCGGGCCGGGTGCAACGGCTACAGTCCCGGGGCCGCCCGCTGAAGTTCCCTGTGCCGGCTTCTGGGACCCTCAAGTCGGATCCGACTGCTTCAGGAGGGGCCGACACAAAGATGGAATCTGATTCTGGGGACGACTTGACGAACGGCTTGAGAAGGCGGCGTAAGGCAACACCGGCTAGTATTGCTTGTCGGGTGGAGCCGATCCGTGCCAAAGCATCTTCTTGCTCATTGTCATTTCTTGGCATGTGGAGGAACTCGCACCCGTCGAAGTATCCGCTGAGTTGCTACACAAGGAAGTGGTAGCTTGCCATATTTGCATCCTTGGTGTCCCAGTCGCCTGACGACTGCTAGACCACCAAGTCGGAGTCACCATAACATAAGATCCGGCAACTGCCGAGTTCCTTGGCAAGCCGGAGTCCGTGTATGAGTGCCTCATATTTTGCTACGTTGTTGGAGGCGACAAAATGGACATGCAACACATATTTGAGTTTGTCGCCTTTGGGAGAAGTGAGGACGATGCCGGCTCCCAGACTGGTGCGCATCTTTGATCCATCAAAATGCATCCGCCAATGGGTAGAGTCTGGTGCTGGCGGTAAGTACTGGGTCTCGGCCCAGTCGACGAGGAAGTCGACCAACACTTGCGACTTGATGGCGGTGCATGGCTGGTAGTAGATGGTGTAAGGTGCCAGATCGATGGCCCACTTGGCCACTCGGCCAGAAGCATCCCGGCTTCCCAAGATCTCGGCAAGCAGAGTCGTGCAGATGACAGTTATTGGGTGCTCTTGAAAGTAGGGCTTCAGCTTCTTGGCGGCAAAGTGCATGCCATAGCACATCTTCTGATAATGCGGGTAGTTGTGCTTGGAGGCGGACAGTACTTTGCTTAAGTAATATACCGGTCTCTGGACCGGCAGTGCCCTTCCCTCCTCCTTGCACTCTACCACAATGACTGTGCTGACGACCCGACTGGTGGCAGCAATGTAGAGGAGCATGGGCTCCTTCTCAGTCGGAACTGCCAGGATAGGCGGGGTCGCCAACATCTTCTTGAGCTGGGAGAAAGCTTCGTCCGCCTTGTCATTCCACTCGAAAAAAGTGGTCTTCTTCATGAGTTGGTATAGAGGGAGAGCCTTCTCGCCCAACCGACTGTTGAAATGGCTGATTGATGCCAGGCAGTCGGTGAACTTCTGCCAACAGTGGGGTGGCCACCTTCATCTTCTCAATGGCCTTGATCTTCACCGGGTTGCACTCCATGCCGCGCTCTGAGACCAGAAAGCCAAGGAGCTGGCCGACTGGTACTCCAAAGACACATTTCTCCGGGTTGAGCTTGATCTGGAATCGGCACAAATTCTCAAAAGTCTCCTTGAGGTCTTCTAGCAGCATGCCACGCTTCTCCATCTTCACCACCACATCATCCACGTATACATGGGCGTTCCTGCCGAGTTGCTTGAGGAGACACTTCTGCATGCAACACTGAAACATGGCGCCGGCGTTTCTCAAGCCGAACATCATGGTCAGGTAGCAGAAGGCTCCGAATGGCGTGATGAAGGTGGTCTTCAGCCTGTCGGCCGGGTTCAGTTTTATCTGGTGATACCCTGAGTGTGCATCCAAAAAACTCAACAGCTCGCATCCGGCTGTGGAGTTTATCACTTGATCAATCCTTGGCAAGGCAAAGGGATATTTAGGGCCGGCTTTGTTGAGGCCGGTGTAGTCAATGCACATGCACCATTGCTTGTTTTTCTTAAACACTAGGACCGGGTTGGCCAGCCACTCTGGAAAGAACACCTCCATGATGAATCCAGCTTCTAGGAGTCGGGCTATTTCTTCTCCGACAACTCTTCTCTTCTCTTCTGACAGGCGGCGCAAGGGCTGCCTGACCGGCTTGGCGTCAAGTCGGACATGTAGCTTGTGCTCAGCAAAATCCGTCGGAACACCCAGCATATCTTTGGGAGACCACGCGAAGATGTCCCGATTCTCACGGAGGAAATCGACGAGCTTGCTTTCCTATTTGCTGTCAAGGTCTGTGCCTACGACAGCGTGCCTCTCCGGGTGCTCCGGGTCCAAGGGTATCTTCTTCTTCTAGTGCCAGGGACCGGTTGAGGCGGTCGATCCGATGGCGGGCGTCGTTCTTCTCCGACTCCCTCTCGGCGGCCAAGGCGGTCGCCGAGTGTCGGGTGCGTGACAGGCGGCGGAGTGGGATATCTTGCTCCGCGAGGCGGGGGAGGCGGAGGATCGCCTCGACGCTCCACCGCTCGAGGGCGACTGTCTGCGACGCGCTCGATGGAGAAGCGAGTCCAGCTCCGGCTGGCCGCCGGCTCATTGCCTCGTTTCCCATGGGCGCTGCCAGTCGGCGTCCGGGAGGTCGTGCCGTGTTCCTGCGCAGGGCGGGCTCTTCAGCACGGCAGCTGGCTTCGTGCAACGCGGCGGCCGCGTCTAGGAGCTGCTGGATTCGCTCCATCATATGGCGACGCTCGTCGCCCTCGTATTTGTCCAGCTCGTCCGTCACCGCCTGGGCGGCCCGGACGTTCTCCGCAGCCGTGGCGTATACGGGGCGCTCTGCCCCGAACATGCTGGCGATGGTCCCGCCACGCTGCCGAACAGGGCCAATGCATCTAGGCCCCACAGGAGCCGGCGTGCCACCGACCGCCCTGTCCATGTCGCGCCGATAGGCTTCTGAGAAGCGTCGCACGCTGGCAAGCCAGCCAGCGCTCTCGAGAAGCTGGATACGGCGTGCCTCCAGCATCTCGGCATCTGCGTCTTCTAGGATGGGCGCCGTCAAGTCCCGCAGCGCCGCATCGAGTGGGTCTCGAGTCTCTCCGTTCGAGCGCTCACCACTGTTAATGACGAGCACCATAGTGACGGTGCTCCCGCCGCTGTGCTCGCGAGGAGGCGGCTCGTCGTAGATCACCATGTTAGTGGGGAAGGCATCAAGCAACGCCGTGTTGGAGTCGATGATCATTGGGTCGGTGGAGCCAACAGACTCCAGGTCCACAGCAGGCTCGCTGGTGACGTGAAGCTGGTCGAGGAGGCTGACGAGGCGGCTCTCGGGACAGATGGTGCCTGCATCAGAGGCCGGCTCGTCGGAGAGGTGAACCTCACCAACGAGGTCGGCGAGGCAGCTCACCACGCAGGCGATCTCCGCGCCATGCAGGGCGTTGAGGCTGAGCCACCGGGCGTGCTGGGCTGGCTTCTCTCGCCAGGGAGGAACATGGTTCCCGTCCAGTGCAGGTCTCTGGGAGATGGTGCACCTCGCCCCACAGTAGGCACCAAATGTCGGGGGTTGGGTGCGACATATGCCAAAGGATGGCTTATCATGGTGGGAGCGAGTAGAACATCGCCGGTGCCTGGAAGCGGGATAAGGCGTAGACACGTACGTCGTCGGACTTTACCCAGGTTGGGGGCTCTCCGTGGAGATAATACCCCTACTCCTGCTCTGCGGGGTCTCCGCATGATCACTAAGGCACTAGTGAGACAAGGTGCTCCTTTAGCTGTGTCTAGAGGTAGGATAAGGCAAGGCTAGCTCCTCCTTGCCCTAGGTAACTGTCTAGTTCTATCAGAGTTGGAACCCTTTGTACGGGTGACCTGGGGGGCTTATATAGGCCTGCCCCCAGGGGTACAATGGTAATTGGGCCAGCTGCTGGGGCCCGTCTGTCAGTGTCTCCAGCCTCCGGCTTCTCCGGCGACTACTGGGGCCCGCCGCCTGATGGGCCCCGTCGGCTGGTTGGTGGCTGCTTACTGTAGACGTGCCATCTATGACAAGGGCTTGGTCTTCTTATCGTGGCTACAGTCCCGCCGGCTAACGGGAGGTTACCGTAGCCATGCTTGGTCTCCTCAGGTTAATGGCGCGCTTGCCTCGGGACGAGGGACGGCCGCCTACTGGGGGCCGGCCCCTCCCGTGCCCGACTGGCCGGGCGTACGCCGTCTTCTGGCGTGTCACTGCCCGGTAGGGCCTGCGGCTGGCAGACCGTACCGACTGGCCGTCGTGGGGAACAGGGTTCCGCCTGCTTGGGGCGACGTCGGGGAAGGTATGGCATAGTGCCCCGCCGTGTGGAGATCTCCGCCTGTACGGAGCACTGTAGCCACGCCTGTCCCGTACATCAGGATGACGTGCTTCACTGTAGCCATGCTCTTGCTCGTACTCTTGATGAGGGGCTCGGCCGCATTAAAGCCGCGAGGTGGCCGCCTGCACGATGCCGCCCTCTCTGGAGGCCGGCCGGCAGGAGCCGGCCACTCGATGCCGCCCTCTAAGGAAAGGTCTACCTAGAATAATAGGACATGAAAGATTGCAATCTATATCAAGAATGATAAAATCTACAGGCACCAAATTCCTATTTGAAATAATGAGAACATCATTGATCCTTCCCATTGGATTTTTAATGGTGGAATCAGCAAGATGCAAATTTAAAGAGCAATCATCAAGATCGTGGAAACCTAGAATATCACATAAAGTTTTTGGAATCATGGAAACACTAGCACCAAATCACACAGAGCATAACACTCATGATCTTTAATTTTAATCTTTATAGTAGGTTCCCACACATCGATAAGTTTTCTAGGTATAGAAACTTCCAAATTAAGTTTTTCATCAAAAGATTGCATCAAGGCATCAACAATATGTTTGGTAAAAGCTTTATTTTGACTATAAGCATGAGGAGAATTCACAACGGATTGCAACAAGGAAATACAACCTTCTAAGGAACAATTATCATAATAAAATTCCTTGAAATCCAAGATAGTGGGTTCAATGCTATTTAAAGTCTTGACCTCTCCAATCCCACTTTTACCAAATTTAGCATCAAGATCTAAAAACTCCGAATTATTGGGACGCCTTTTAACTAAAGTTGACTCATCTCCAGTCCCATCATTATTAAGATTCATATTTCAAAACAAAGATCTAATAGGGGACACATCGATAACTTTAAGATCTTCATTATTATTTTCATTGGAACTAGAAGAACACACTTTTACAAAGCAATCTTTCTTAGCACGCAATCTAGCGGTTCTTTCCTTGCACTCATCAATGGAAACTCGCATAGCTTTGAGAGACTCATTGATATCATGCTTAGGAGGAGTAGATATATGTCTCAAAGAATCAACATCAAGCGAAAGTCTATCAATGTTCCTAGCCAAGTCATCAACTTTAAACAATTTTTCTTCAAGGATGGCATTAAAACTCATTTGAGAGATCATAAATTCTTTCACACTATTCTCAAAATCAGAGGGCATCTTATTAAAATTACCATAAGAATTATTGTAGGAATTTCCATAATTATTAGAGGAATTACTAGGGAACGGTCTAGAATTAAAGTTTCCTCTATAGGCATTGTTACCAAAATTATTCCTACCAACAAAATTCACATCCATAGATTCATTATTATTCTCAATCAAAGTAGAAAAGGGGCATATCATTGGGATCAATAGAAGCACTCTTAGTAGCAAATAATTTCATAAGTTCATCCATCTTTCCACTCAAAACATTAATTACTTCTATAGCATGCACTTTCTTACTAGTAGATCTTTCGGTGTGCCATTGAGAATAATTAGCCATAATGTTATCAAGGAGTTTTGTATCTTCTCCTAAGGTGATTTCGATAAACGTGCCTCCCGCGGCCGAATCTAAAAGGTTTCTAGAAGAAAAATTCAATCCGACATATAAATCTTGTATGATACAGAAGGTTACGGCGGTGGAAATAGTTTTTCATGGTCTCTTCTGATGTTTTCGGAATACATGGTTATATATAGGAGAAAGAAGTAGGTCGGTGGATGCCCGAGGGTCCCACAAGATAGGGGGCGCACCCAGTAGGGGGGGGGGGGCGCCGTCCACCCTCGTGGTTGCCTCGTTTATTTCTTAACTTCCACTCCAAGTCCTCTGGATAACGTTCTTTCCAAAAATCACGCTCCCGAAGGTTTCATTCCGTTGGACTCCGTTTGATATTCCTTTTCTTCGAAACACTAAAATAGGAAAAAAAACAGCAATACGGGTTGAGCCTCCGGTTAGTAGGTTAGTCCCAAAAATGATATAAATGTCTAAAGTAAAGCCCATAAACATCCAAAACGGGTAATATAATAGCATAGAACAATCAAAAATTATAGATACGTTGGAAACGTATCAATCCCCGTCTCTTTAATAGATGATTTATTTACATGATCAGGGTGGCAAGTGCAAAAATGCCCTGGCTTCTCGCATTCGCTCGACACGTTGAGACTAACATTATTAAGGTACAGAAACCGATGACTGCACCATTAAATGGGAAGCCGGACACTGCTCGTTACAACAGGTACTCTGGAGAATTTGGAGAAGAACCCGCCTTGCAATGATGAAGACAATCTGCGTGCCGGACTGATCGTCATTGAAGCCTGGTTCAGGGGCTACTGAGGGAGTCCTGGATTAGGGGGTCCTCGGACAGCCGAACTATATGCTTATGCCTGACTGTTGGACTATGAAGATACAAGACTGAAGACTTCGCCCCGTGTCCGGGTGGGACTCTCCTTTGCGTGGAAGGCAAGCTTGGCAATTCGGATATGTAGATTTTCTTCTCTGTAACCGACTCTGTGTAACCCTAGCCCCCTCCGGTGTCTATATAAACCGGAGGGTTTAGATCGTAGGACAACAACAATCATAATCATAGGCTAGCTTCTAGGGTTTAGCCTCTACAATCTCGTGGTAGATCAACTCTTGTAATACTCATATCATCAAGATCAATCAAGCAGGAAGTAGGGTATTACCTCCATAGAGAGGGCCCGAACCTGAGTAAACATTGTGTCCCCCACCTCCTGTTACCATTAGCCTTAGACGCACAGTTCGTGACCCCCTACCCGAGATCTGCCGGTTTTGACACCGACAGGGGTGTCGTGTTGAGGGTCGAGGGGTCGGGGTGTCAGGGTGTCGTGTCGAGGGTCGAGGGGTCGGGGTGTCAGGGTGTCGTGTCGAGGGTCGAGGGGTCGGGGTGTCCCGGTGTCATGTTGAGGGTCAAGGGGTCGGGGTGTCATGTCGAGGGTCAAGGGGTCGAGGATTTGCCATCCCGACCACAACATCCCAACCCCCTGACCCCGACACCCCGACCCCTCGACCACGACACCCCGACCCCTTGACCCTCGACACGACACCCTGACACCCCGACCCCTCGACCCCCGACATGACACCCTGAATTTTTTTATTATGTTCATGATGATGATACACACTAAATTTTTTATTATGTTTATGTTGTAATAATTTCGTTTACTCTTTGTCATTGCAGGTGCTGACACATGGTGGGCTTGGGTCGAGAGTGCTCTGAGCCTCCTACCTCGGCGCGTGGGAGGGGTGTTGTTATTCCACCCTAGAACCTTCGGAGGGCGCTGATAGACAACATGCACATACCCCCAGCACCTTCGGCGGGCGCTTCTTCTTCGGCCGGGAGAGGAGGTCAGGGGAAGAAGAGGGGTAGAGGTGCATGGGGCGCTGGTAGAGGTAGGAAGGTTGTTCTGCCTTCCTCGCCGCCATCCGTTGAGTCTCCGGACCACCGAGTGCTCCATCTCAGTTGGAACCGTCTGAAGGACCCGTGTCGGACTCCGGTCCACGAGCCTCGGGACGACGAGCCTCTGGTCGCCGAGCCACGGGTCGACGAGGCTCTGGTTGCCGAGCCTCGGGTCCCAGTGTCTTCCTCCCATGAGACTCGGGCCCCACAGTCTTCCTCCCAAGAGACTAGGGTCACAGAGCCTTCATCACACGTGACTCCAGAGACTAGCAACCATGATGATGATCTCGAGGAGACCTTATCTAAGGATAGCTACAGCGAGAGCAAGCGGGATAAGGAGGGAAAGAGGGTCTACCATCGTGGTAGTACCAAGCAACCGTCCGTGCTGGCGACCCGCGACCAGAGGTGGTTGATTCAGCCTAACAGGGAGAAGTAAGTGCATTAATTTACTCTTTTTAACCTTTTGCCTTCATGTTTGTTCAAATTAATATCTAATGTGTTGGCCTTGTCATACTGCATGGGTTGGGTACACATAGATAAGGTCCGCAGGCCCAACCAGGTCCTTGGTACTCTAGTCCGGCACCACTTCCCAGGGTGGGTCACGTTGCCCAGTGAGGGTGAGATTCGACAGCTAGCACTCGCCTGGGAGTTGTACCAGGCTGCCCCAGCCCCTCCAGGGGAGATGGTCGATGGTGTCGTGTGCGAGACGGTGGCTGACATTGTGAGACGGTGGTTTTGGGTAAGTTCTCCTTTACAGAATTAAAAATCAATAATACCTAGTGATTGTACAAATGATCGGTGTTGTCTTGTTTGATTGCAGACCTTCTATAGGTGTCTTGAGGAACACAAGGTGGAGGCAGCTATGGTTCTCGAAGCCGAGTGAAAGCGCCTACTTCAGAACACACGGCACGAGGCTCGGGTCCAGGCTATCCGAGACTACTACACCTCGACTAACATCAGGAGGGAGAAGAAGAAGTGCCGCCTCAAGTATCTGAGTAAGGAGAAGTACATGACTGTAATTACCTATTATTAAGGCCTTGTACCAGTTTCCTTGATTTGATTCGTAGGCATAGCGCTGAAATTTCTCTTTGTCTAACTTAGGTTCCCCCAAGATGGTGTGCGGATAAGATGGACTGTTGGGAGAGTTTGGTGGATGAGTGGTGCTCTCCCCAATGGCTAGCCACCCACAACAAGGCCAGGGACAAGTGTGCCTAGATGCAAGGTGTGCCGCACCATCAAGGGAGCTCCAACCTATTTGAGTATGGGGATCACTGGGTATGTGGTTCGATTCATGCAATTTCCTTCTTCATGCTAGCTTTAATTACTAATTTACCCCTGTTCCTCTCTTTCAGGAAAAATGCAACAAGAAGGAGGTGCCGCTGCTGTATGACCTCTATGCCATGGCCAATAGTGCCTCGTACAAGAAGGCCAAGGCATTCTTGGAGGATGACCTCAATCATCCAGATAGCTTCACCAACATCTCCTCCCACAACAAGCTTGTGAGGTATAGAGACTGGGGGAAGGAGATGAAAGGCGAGGACTTCAACCCGAGCCAGAGCCCTTTTGATCCTGAGCTGGTGCTATCTGGTGATGGGAGGAAACATGGCCACGTAGCCATTGGGGATGAGCTCATACGTTGTCCTAGAAGTCTCTCGGAGATCAAGAAGCGGCAGACGAAGTCTCTTCCCGAGATGAGGCCTCGACCATGGCCAGTGGATCTCGCTATCGAGGCTAGGGCCCAGGAGCTTGTGGCGGAGGCAACCAGGCAGGCGGACGAGAAGGTGAGGGACATGGAGGAGAGGACGGCTAATATGTTGGAGGCGGAGAGGAACCAGAACGACGCGAGTCACCGGGCCCTATACAAGATCCTCGTGGTAAGTTTCTCCCGCATACTAGTCAAATCATGCACGCAATGTTTGTTTCATTACTAACTCATATGACTGACTCATTAAAACAAAATGTGCAGTCTATGTGCGAGAAAACCGTCCAGACCCCTCTGCCGATGCCCCAAATTGCTATAGCGGACACGGTGAGTTTCATTTGAATGGTCATTAGTTACTAGTATCACATTTCAGTTGCATCATGCTAACTAAACATTGCAAATGATCTTTCGTGCAGCATACCTCCCACAAAGGATCGACCGAGTTTTGCTTAACAAATGCTTTGTTAGCTACAAAATGGCATATAACAACCTAGGACAGCTCAATAATGGTCTATAGCTAGCTTACCTAGTTCATTTATGACATAATTAGCTGACTTAGGTACAAAATGGCATAACAACCTAGGATAGCTCAATAATGATCTATAACTAGCTTAGCTACTTCATTTATGACATATTAGCTCACTTAGGTACAAAATGACATAACAACCTAGGATAGCTCAATAAGGATCTATAATCAGCTTAGCTACTTCATTTATGACATAATTAGCTCACTTAGGTATAAAATGGCATAACAACCTAAGATAAGTCAATCATGATCTATAATTAGCTTAGCTACTTCATTTACCTGGCTTAGCTCTAAAATGACCTACACACTTAGCATTTTTACCTACCTTAGCTAAAAATGGCATTTTTACCTACCTTAGTTAGAAGAAGAAGAAGAAGAAGAAGAAGAAGAAAAAGAAGAAGAAGAAGAAGAAGAAGAAGAAGAAGAAGAAGAAGAAGAAGAAGCTAACTTTCAACTTTCCTAATTTGAAAATTTTCTTGAGATGAGGAAGCTAGCATTGATGGAAGCTTGTTGCAAACTTTTACTTGTGCTTGTGCTTCCTTTTTATTTGTGGAAACTTGTTGGATATGTTGTTGGTTGGAAACTTGTTAGATATCTCTTGTTGCAAACTTATTGTATATATGGAAATGTTGGAAACTTGTATATATCTCTTGTTCGAAACTTATTGTTGAAATTATATTGAAATGTGTGTGTGTGTGTGTGTGTGTGCGTGTGTGTGTGTGTATGTGAAATTCTGTCAAAATTGAATGAATTTAAAAAAAGAAAAAAACAGGGCTATATAGACACTTTGCCGTCTGCTGGCAGACGGCAAAGCTGCCACATGGCAACTACTTGTGCAACTTGGGAATAAGGGGTTGGCCTATTTGGCAGATTTGCCGTCAGCCAGCAGACGGCAAAGGCCTTTGTATCTTTGTCGTCCGCTTGCTGATGGCAAAGCACGTCGTTAACCACTTAACTGACCTGAACTGCCACGTGTGCCGTCGAAACTCTTTGTCGTCTGTCAGCGGACGGTAAAGCCCTTTTCATCGGACGGCAAAGAGGCATTTGTTGTGGCCTATTCAGCCGGACGTGTTGTCGTCTGCTGGCTGACGGCAAAGGTCTTTGCCATCTGCCATGTACGCCTTTGCTGTCAGCCTTGGCGGATGGCAAAGTTCCTGATTCCTGTAGTGACATGTTCATAAGATGGGGCGTATGCTTTTGACTTGATGGAAACCCTGTCTGTTAGCCAAATAAAGAACAGCTAGTTGTCAATTAGACACTCTCCATATCTAAACGATGACTTCTGAATTCTTATCCAGAGATGTCGTAATGTTGGGAGACGAATGTGTGAAGAACTCATTGGACTTTGGTCATGATGATCAACTAATTCATTGCGTGATTACATCGCTGCTAGAAAACTTCTCGGGTCTCTTGCTTCCCTTTCTGTACAATGGCACCTACCTCCGACTTTCTAGCACCATGTAGGGAGCAAGAACTTGGATTCCAATAAGCACGCTAGCTGAACCTTGGTGGATGGTGAGGGGGTCTTGGATTAAGGGGTCCTCGGACAGTCGGACTATATACTTTGGCCGGACTGTTGGACTATGAACATACATGATTGAAGACTTCGTCCCGTGTCCTGATGGGACTCTCCTTTGCGTGGAAGGAAAGCTTGGATATTCAGATATGTAGATTTCCTTCTCTGTAACCGACTTTGTGTAACCCTAGCCCCCTCCGGTGTCTATATAAACCGAAGGGTTTAGTCTGTAGGACAACCACAATCATAATCATAGGCTAGCTTCTAGGGTTTAGCCTCTACGATCTCGTGGTAGATCAACTCTTGTAATACACATATCATCAAGATCAATCAAGCAGGAAGTAGGGTATTACCTCCATCGAGAGAGCCCGAACCTGGGTAAAACATCGTGTCCCCTGCCTCCTGTTACCATTAGCCTTAGACGCACAGTTTGGGACCCCCTACCTGAGATCCACCGGTTTTGACACCGACATTGGTGCTTTCATTGAGAGTTCCACTGTGTCGTCGCGATAAGTCTTGATGGCTCCTTTGATCATCTTCAACGATGCGGTCCAGGAGGAGGTTTTCCTGCCCGGACAGATCTTCGTATTTGGCGGCTTCGTACTGCGGGCCAACTCGCTTGGTCATCTTGAGCAGATCAATAGCTACACCCTTGGCCATCAGGTCAGGTTTGGAAGCTTAAACTATACTGCCGACATCCGCGGAGACTTGGTCTTCGACGGATTCGAGCCCCTGCCGGGCACGCCGAACGGTCATGACGGGCATGACTTTGATCTTCCGTCGAACAATATTCGGGAGATTGCGCCTGCGGTGGCACCAGGAATCAATCCGGAGCAGATCGTGCCTTCCGAGGATGGATGGATGGACCCCGCCACGAAATCCGCACACTCATCGGCATTGGAGCCGAACACTGACGCCACCTCCTATGAGGGGGGTGTCATCGGACCCTCGGACTCGTCTCCGGCCGCAGGATCGGAACCGCGTGCGTCCGTGCCTATCGAATCTAATTGGGCACCAGTCATGGAGTTCACTACCGCGGATATTTTTCATCACTCGCGCTTAGGTGATGTGCTGAACTCATTAAAGTCTCTCTCCTTGTAAGGAAATTCCTGGCCGAACTATGTTCGGCTCAAATGGGAAGCGAACGACGAATAAATTCGTTCCCCACCCACCACCCACTTCATAACCACTATCGATGACTTAACCGACATGCTCGATTTCGACTCCGCGGATGTCGATGGTATTTACGACGACGCAGGAGAAGAACAGGAACCCCCGCCCACTGGGTGCTGGACTGCCACCTCATCATACGATATATATATGGTGGACACACCAAAATAAGGTGACGGTGATGATGCAAAGAAGAATACTTCCCTTGACAAGCCACCAAAGCGGCGCTGTAGACGCCGCTCTAAATCCCGCCATAGTAAAAACAGCGACTACAGCGCAAGAAATAATAACACCCCAGTTGATTCCAAAGGAAACGATGACCCCATGGACCCAGCGATGGAGCAGGGTGAGCCAGGGGACTGTGAAAACAGTCCGGAGCCGACGTCAGATAATGCCGATCCCGAGGGTAAAATTCAACAACCTGTCTCCGAAGAGGAAAACAGCCCGGACGATGATGCACTCATCATCCCAGAGAAGATCTCGAAACAAGAGAACCTCCACAGAATGCTTATCGCCACCATGAGGAGCCTAAAGAAGCAGAAGCAAAGGCTTAAAGCCGCATAGGATACGCTCAACTGCAGGTGGAAAAAAGTGCTTGACACAGAAGAAAAATACGACGACGATCGTCACACAAAGAGCTATCCAAAGCGCAAGTTGCTGCCCAAATTTGACGACGAGGCCGTAGAGCCCATTCGGCCGAAAACGACCGATTAGCCGGACCAACCGCCCCGTGGCCGTGACAAGACAGCCAATAATGTCGCACACAAGTCAGCACACGATTTACGTGAGCTCCTGGACAGAAGGTCCGGTATTGCCAGATCCATCTATGGATCTAGGAAGCGTACTTCGGCACAGGATCAGAACTACCGAAACGATCACATTGATCGAACACGAGCTAGGAACCAGAACCGAACACAACAACCGTCGACAACATGCCACGACACAACCAAATACAGGGGTGCCGCACACCCCCTGTGCTTCACCGTTGAGGTGCTGGATCATGAATTTCTGGAGGGATTTAAACCCATGAATATAGAGGCATACGACGGAACTACAGACCCTGGGGTCTGGATCGAGGACTTTATCCTTCATATCCACATGGCTCGCGTAGATGATCTCCATGCCATTAAATATCTACCCCTCAAATTAGAGGGACCAGCTTGGCACTGGTTGAAAAGCCTTCCCGAAAACTCAATTGGAAGTTGGGAAGAGCTCGAGGATGCTTTCAGGGCCAATTTTCAAGGGACCTATGTCCGGCCTCCAGACGCAGACGACCTAAGTCACATAATTCAACAGCCTGGAGAGTCAGCCCGAAAGCTCTGGAACAGGTTTCTCTCTAAGAAGAATCAAATAGTCGATTGCCCGGACGCCGAAGCCTTAGCGGCCTTCAAACACAGTATCCAGGACGAATGGCTTGCCAGACACCTCAGCCAAGAAAAGCCGAGGACAATGGCAGCCTTAATAAGCCTTATGACCCGCTTTTGCGTGGGCGAGGACAGCTGGCTGGCCCATAGCGGCACCAGCGACCCAAGCACATCCGAATTCAGGGATTGCAACGGGAAGCCGCGACGCAACAAAAATAAGCGTTGAAACAACGATGGCAGCCCAGAGAACACGGCGGTTAACACCGGATTCAGTGGCTCTCGATTCGGTCAACGGAAGAAGCCATTCAAAGGCAGCAGAGATGGACCGTCCAGCCTAAACAAGATTCTAGACAAATTATGTCAGATTCACGGCACCCCCAAAAAACCTGCAAACCACACCCACAGAGAGAGTTGGGTTTGCAAATAGGCCAGCAAGCTGAATGCCGAACAAAAGGGGAGGGAGACGCCAAGCGAAGACGAGGATGAGCCTCATTAGCCGAACACTGGAGGACAGAAAAAATTCTCACCAGAAGTCAAGACAGTGAATATGATTTACGTAACTCACATTCCAAAGAGAACGCGCAAACGCGCACTCAGAGACGTATACATTGTTGAGCCCTTCGCCCCCAAATTTTATCCCTGGTCGACCTGCCCGATCACCTTTGATCGCAGGGACCATCCGACTAGTGTCCGACACAGTGGATCGGCTGCCTTGGTGCTCGACCCAATAATTGACGGATACCATCTCACACGAGTCCTCATGGACGGCGGCAGTAGTCTAAACCTGATATATCAAGACATTGTCTGCAAAATGGGGATAGACCCTTCCAGGGTCAGCCTAAGTAACACTACCTTTAAAGGAGTAATACCGGGCGTTGAAGCCCACTGTACGGGCTCTCTAGTACTAGAGGTTGTATTCGGTTCCCCCTACAACTTCAGAAGCGAGGAATTAACCTTCGACATTGCTCCATTCCAGAGTGGCTATCACGCACTACTCGGACAAACGGCCTTCGCTCGTTTTAATGTTGTACCGCATTACGCCTACCTCAAACTCAAGATGCCCGGTCCATGCGGTGTCATCCCAGTTGGCGGAAGCACAGAGCGTTCCTTACGCATGGAAAAATATGTGGCGGCTCTAGCAGTCGAACAGTGAGCGGTCCCTCCAACCAGGACTAATGGCCGGTCATTAAGACCACGGACACGGTTAGACGAGTACGGCGCTCCACCTAATGTAACAGCCCAGTTGGGATTTCCCCATAAAAGATGCTAGGGGTTGCTCGCAAAAAGAGCCCATAGTTTGGCTCGACACAATCAATACAATAGCATATCGCATTTTCATGGTTCATTGAGATTAACGAACACCTCACACGAAGTCTTTCACCTGGGTTTTTTCTTTTACAGATGATCATCATGCTACACCCTTCCAGGATATGGCACAACGGAGATAAAGGCGCAGACGTGCAGCAGGGCCCCGCACAAAGGTTTCTTCTTAGATTAAGACCCTGCGTAAACCTTTTTAACATCTCTTGTTGCTTCTTCCCCTCCGGAAACTTTATACAACTGGGAGGGATACTGGCGTTTTCGGCATTTTTGTCACATTAGACTACTGCTCATACTTGGAAATTTAGGGTTTATTGTCAAGGGCGTTATTCAGCCCAGTACACATTATAAAGTCCGAATACCTTAGGGAGTGTTCGGCGTCGCGAGTTTGGCTTTATATGCATCAGCTCCGAATCATGTCTTTGGTCAAATGTTGGGTTTTCTCGGCTCCCGTGTTTTGCTACCTTATGTTCCATTCTATCGGCTAAAGCGGCACCGGGAGAACTACTACGATTGTGCCCCGGTTCATCTGGACGAGCACCTCAGTAGAGAAAGCCGAAAACTGACTGTCATGATACATCGCGAGGCTAGTCAACCACTCGATGACCCAGTGAAATCTTCGCAATTCCTCCGCATTAACGAAGGACCGGTTTCCCGGTCAAGTACATACGCGCAGCATATCCGGCTGAACACGAAAGTACCAGGGGCTATATAGTAGCCCCACCGTCAAACTCCTATGGCTAAGTGAAAGTGTTAAAGCTATATAGTCTGATTGCCTGGTTCGCCGCGCCATCACCTCCTTAACGGACCAAGACATTGGATCAAGTGTGACTACGCATTTTATCGAACACCCCCGCATTATATATGTGGGGGCTGAAGCCGACGACTGCAAACATAAACGGACGCACAGGAGGCATTACAATACTTTCGGGCAAAAGTATAAAAACAGCCTTCATAACCAAAATAGCATTGTCTTTACAATCGCGATACATGTCATTCGAACATGGCACTCTTCAAGCACTGAGCCTCTATTAAACGGGCGCCTTCTAAAACTTCTTCGAAATAGTGCTAGGCCGGGTCCTGGCCGTCCGCCGCACTCCGGATTGCAATAGCGGTGGCTTCCATCCTAGCCCAGTATGTTTTGACATGGGCAAGAGCCATCCGCGCACCCTCTATGCACGCAGACCTCTTCACAGCATCGATATGCGACACAGCACCAAGGAATTGTTGCACCAATCCAAAATAGTTTTCCGGCCTTGGTCCTCGGGGCCAAAGATGATCCACGACAGACCACATAGCAAGCCCGAACAACCTATGGAGTTCGGCCCATGCGGCCATCTTTTCATTCAATGGCAGCGGACACGTCGGGGCACTGAACTGCGTCCAGAATAACCTCTCGGCCTTATGGTCTTTCCGATCTTTGTAAAACTCGGATGCATCAGCAGCACTCTTTGCCAGGTCCGCATACGCGTCCGCCGCACTCCACAACTGTTCTAGAGGGGCATACTTCGGATCTCTGAATTTCATCCGCAACAGATAGGGCTTTCCAGCCATGATATATCCGGCTTCATGAAGCTCCTCCCTCATCCCCCTCATTTCAGAGCAGGTTTCCTTGGCTGCCTCCAGGGCCTTCTTCAGGTCAGCCGCTTTTGCTTGATTTTCCTTTTCAAGGAGCTCACAACGGTTGGCGGCATCTTCCAGCGCGGTAGCCATCTGGGCTATCTTTTCTTTGCTCCGGCGATGAGTAGCCTGTTCGGCTCTTAACTCCTCGACCGCCTTCAAAGCGGCCGCATCACTTATCTGGGCTTGCTCCTTGGCTCGTGCAAGCTCCGTCCGAAGGGTCTCCATGGCAGCAGCTCCATCTGCAGTCACAACATATTATGGATACTAGCGTCATGCTCCTCTTAAAAATTTGCTGACAAGCCGAATATACATACCCTGGGCCTCATCAAGCCGCTTGTTAACAAGCGCGATGTCGGCATCGGCCACGTCCAGCTGCCGCTTTATTTCGGCAAAGTCAGCTGATTGGTCGGCCACTGGACCCTCACCCATCTGCAAATAAAGCAGCGCAATTATTAATAGAGGTTATGATCCTCTGTCCGCCACGTTGATGGCAACCAGAGTCTCAGGGGCAACTATCTATACAGAGCACACTTAGCATGTGCGGAACCATAAAAAAATACATTTTTGCGTACCTCAAAGCCTCTCAGTAGACTCGTAAAAGCTTTATTTAAACCGCTTTTCAAGGACGAAATCCTCTCAACCACCGTACCCATTAAGGCACGATGTGTCTCTGAGATGGCCGCTCACTCCAGAAGGCCCATTAGTGTGTTCGGCTGTGTGCCGGACAATCCCGGACTCCTCCTTAAGCTCTCTTTGGGAGCCGGATATTCCAGACTATGGGCAGCCGAAGTGTCAACTTTTGGCCTTGGTGGATCAGGAGAAATCCTCCGTGACGACACCTCAGGGTCGTCCGCCCCATGGGACAGGGAGGCAGAGGGAGGCGTCTCACTCTCCATCATCTCCGGAGGAAGATCCCCCAAGGACAAACCTTGTGGGAAAGGGCTGCGAGCCGGACTGCAACAAATATGTTTCAGTCATTATCCTGAGAGACAAAACGGGATATGTTAACCAAAGTAATCTTTCACTTACGGCTCAGTGGAGGGCTGGCCCCCTTGCGGGCGCTGCACGGTAAGGACGCCCTCTTGGGCAGGGTCCTCCAGCGAGGGTTTCTTCACTCGTTTGGAAACCTTTGTTTCCAAGTCTTCAGAGGCAGCCCTTTTCTTACCTTGAGGAGAAGGGATTTTAGATTCCCCTCCCCGATTATCCTCCTTCGTGGAGGCACCCACTCCTCCAATCTGGATGTGTAAAAAACGAGGCCCATCTGTGGCTTCTCTATTCCTCCCCTCGTCTTCTCCTGATGGCACCTTATACGGCGTGCGGTCAAGCATCCTGGTCAACAAAGGATTCAGCGAGCCTTCGGGAAGAGGGGCCGGACACCTAATCCTCTCCTCCTTCTTCAGCCAGTCTTGGCAGAGAACAATTTTTTAATGATGTTATAATAAACATAAAGGATGGTGTGTTAGGTAATAGAAGTATTTACCTGGGTATTCGGACGGTGACCCGTGAACTCGGTGGTGTCTGGAGACTTTATTCATGATTCGAAGAATAACTCATACATCTCTTTGAGCGTCATGCCGAATAATTGTTGAAAGGTTCACGGTCCTTCTGGGTTGAACTCCCACATACGGAGAGGACGACGTTGGCAGGGCAGGACTCAACGAACCAGCATCACTTGCATTATCTTGACAAGACTGACGTCCCTCTTGAGAAGGACTCGGATGCGGCTTTGCAATGTCAGTACGTCGTTAGCAGGCCCCCAGTCCAGCCCCTTGTTGACCCATGACGCCAGCTCTGGTGGAGGGCCGGGGCGGAACGCTAGAGCAGCCACCCGTTTTGTACCTCGGGGAGCGGTGATGTAAAACCACTCCCACTGTCATAAATGAGAAGTCTCCACGAAAGAACCCTTTGGCCATGGGGCGTTGGTGCCTTTGCTTATTATAGCGCCTCCGCACTCCGTGTGACGCCCGTCAATCACCCTCGGCCTCACATTGAAGGTCTTGAGCCATAGGCTGAAGTGGGGGGTGATGCGGAGGAAGGCTTCACACACGACGATAAATGACGAGATGTGAAGGACAGAATCCGAAGCTAGATCGTGGAAATCTAGTCTGTAGTTGAACATGAGCCTTCTTACGAAGGGATCAACTCTAAAACCTAGCCCTCGGAGAAAGTGGGAGATGAAAACAGTGCTCTCATTGGGTTCGGGAGTGGGGACGACCTGCCCTTGAGCAGGTAGGCTGTGCGAAATCTCAGTGGTGAGATACCTGGCCTCCCTCAGCTTCCGGATGTCCTCCTCTGTGACAGAGGAGGCCATCCACCGGCCTTGATTGGATATGGTCGAAGGACCGAAGTGCTTTAGCTTGAGCCTTGGGTGTTGGAACTTGAGGTGCGGGAGGGGAAGGATCGAGCGTGGAAAGAAGAGGACAGGCCTTGGCCCCCTTTATAAAGAGGACGAATATCAAGCGTCCCGCACACGACCATTTGGGACTTGCCTAATATCAAAGAGTCATATTAAACAAACACGGTTGGGTTACCCACACCTGTATTGATGAGAATCCCATGATAAGGGGGACACGATCTCTGCCTCGACAAGACGTGCCAATAAAACCGCCTCACCGCGCATGTAGTGGCTTGTCACCAAAACGGTTCGAATAAAGACCGGACCATGGCGTGATGTCATAAAAAGTTGTCGGTAGTTTAGATTTGTGGAAAATTATACTCTCTACGGTGGTATGTGGAATTTGTTTTGCAGAGCCAGACACGATCCTTGTGTCCTAAATCTTCTATGGAGTATTCGGAGAAGGAACCCGCCTTGCAATGTCGAAGACAATCCGCGCGCCGGACTCATCGTCATTGAAGCCTGGTTCAGGGGCTACTGAGGAGGTCCTGGATTAAGGGGTCCTCAGACAGATGGACTATATACTTTGGCCGGACTGTTGGACTATGAAGATACAAGATTGAAGACTTCGTCCCGTGTCCGGATGGGACTCTCATTTGCGTGGAAGCCAAGCTTGGATATTCGGATATGTAGATTTCCTTATCTATAACCGACTCTGTGTAACCCTAGCCCCCTTCGGTGTCTATATAAACCGGATGGTTTAGTCCGTAGGACAACAACAATCATAATCATAGGCTAGCTTCTAGGGTTTAGCCTCTACAATCTCGTGGTAGATCAACTCTTGTAATACTCATATCATCAAGATCAATCAAGCAAGAAGTAGGGTATTACCTCCATCGAGAGGGCCCGAACCTGGGTAAAACATTGTGTCCCCTGCCTCCTGTTACCATTATCCTTAGACGCACAGTTCGGGACCCCCTAACCGAGATCCGCCGGTTTTGATACCGACACACGGCACAAAAATCATGTAGCCCAGTAACTCCACCACGAAGATGTTGCACGGTCTGGTGCCCATCGCCCCCCCTGTTGCCTCCTGCATGACTGATCCATCAAAAGCTGCGTGATATAGTGTGTGTCAATCAAATGAATCACATGCTCAGATCATATAAATAGCGCATAATTGCTCTTTCTAGAAGTTCCGGTCTCAGCCTATATCAGCTTTCTGACCCTGATCTGCCCAGCCTTCTTTTGAGGAAATAAGATTGTATTTAAGCTTTGTATATGACACTTATGGAATAAGATAATGGAGTAAACCAAGGCCCCTCTATTTAATTTGTGGAGAGACCCGCCCACTCCCTAGCAACATTTGCTTCAGTGCAACCAATGTTCTACAAAACTAAACTGCAATCTCTGGAGTCCAACCCCCAGCCCAACTACTATGATCAGCTCGAGCGCAAGCAGGAAGGTGACGAGGTGATGCAGCCATCTTCGCCTCCATCAAGTCATATAGCGTGTAAATCACCGCCCTCGGACAACATGCCATTGAGGAGTCCAGCAGTGCAATCGAGGCCTCCAAGGCCTCATATTGTGCCTGTGAGTGGATCAGAGGGGAGAGAGTTGGTGTAATATATGACGCGTGTTGTATTTAGCCTTGAGTGCGAGTATATATATAGGTACAAGACTTAGAGGCCAAGAGTCCTCCTAAAGATAAGATGGAAACAATTTACATTTAATGTCGTGCAATCTCTAGTTATCAAATATATCTCTAACATCCCCCACAGTCTTAGCGGTAGCGTTGCGAACAATAGGAACATCGTGGACGGTCAAACTGGAGAAGGACCAAAGGTAGAAGCCGATGGGCTGACATCCTCCCGTAGCCATAGTGGGAGCGTCGTGGACGCGTTGGCTATAGAGGAAGGTGGCAAGTTGCTCAAGCGAAGTGATAGACCTTTGTGCCGATATCGAGGTAGCCAAGAGCGTAGGATGGTGTAGCCGTGGTTGAGGTAGCCGTGCGAGGAAGCCGTGGTCGATGTCGAGTCAGGGTTGCCAGTGTCGAGGTAGCCGCACGTGGAGCCCCGACGCAAGGAAGCGCCATGAAGTTAGATACACGGTGGTGCACCATGCAGAAAATGATGATGTGATCAAGGCAGTCGTCAAGGAGGGTTGATGCCGAAAACAGTGTTGTCGAAGCCGTTGTTGACGAGGCGCAACACCGTGTTTTCCAAGCCTCGGGGCGCGTCTGGGATGAAGGCATGTGTTGCCAGCTCTGAGGTTACATCCACGAGGACCCACATGAAGAGTACGCCATGTCAGAGGAACCAGGAGGAGGTCTGCACGAGAGCGGTGGTGCAAAGTAACATATGGGTAGAAGGTGTTGATATTGCTCATAGTTACCAGAGTAGACGAAGTGGTTGGAGAAGAAATGATGATGCTGAAGATAGAATTGTGCAAGACCAAGACAAAGATGTGGTCGACTGAATCAGAGGTACCGTGAGAGGATCCTAGTCGATTGTCAGAACAAGCTTGATGGCGGTGCACTAAGAAGAATATGCGAGGATGCTGTCAATCTTGCGCTTTGGTAGGTTACGCAACGGGTGCCGACAAAATTTCGTGTTTTGACCCTTTTTGCATACAAATTCATGATCTGACCCCGGTTCGGAAAATTTTCGTGATTTGACCCTTTTTCTTACCGCTAGGGCCTCTGGCGGTACGGTTATACAGCCTACCGCCAGGGCCCCTGGCGGTAGGGTACTAGTCTAAGTCAGCTCGCGTAAACGGCCGCCGTCCCCCTCCGTCGCACCCTACCGCCAGGGGACCTGGCAGTAGGCTGTCTAACCCTACCGCCAGAGACCCTGACGGTAGGGTGCGAGCAGTTATTTTGCCTGAGACCCACGCGCCCCTGCCCATCTCCCCACCCCTCCCCCTCCCCTGTTGGCAGTTTCTTCTTTTTTTCCCCAAGTCGCCCCTCTCTCCCTCTCTCATCTCCTCCACTCTCCCCCTCGGATCTTCACCGATTCTTCACTGTTTTGGCGGATCGAGATGGCCCCGAGAATAGAATCGTAAGCTCCTCCGATCCCTCCAATTAGTTTTTGCAAACTTGCTTCCGATTCGATGCATTATTTGCTTGAAATCCCTCATTTTTTTGAACTTGGATTGGATTTTTTTTCACCTAAGATTGTTTTAGCTTGACTGTAGTTCTAGTTTTTAGTTCTTTACTAAGTAGTGGTAATGAATATGAACTCTAATCAATAGTTCATATGTTAGTGTGAAGATGAACCCTAGTTCATAATTTTTTTGTTAAAAAAATTTGTAATGCATGTGGGAGGAATTGATTGTAGTTTGATGATGCATGTTGATATGATGATATGAAGATGTTGGAGGATTTTTTTGTTTACAAATATGATGATATGATGCATGTTGGAGTGATGATGCATGTTGATATGATAATACGAAGATGTTGTTTGGAGATAATACATTGAAGATGATTGTTGGAGGATTTTTTTGTCATATGATGCATGTTGGAGGAATTTTTTATATGAGTAATGATGATATGATTTGATCCATCATGTGTAGTAGATGTTGTTGGAGGATTTTTTTTTGTGATATGATGCATGGTGATATGGTTTTGATATGATGCATGTTTATGTATGCTTATGCGTATGGTGTTTTTGTTTATGAAATTTTATTAAGCGGACACCTCTTGCGGATAACATCAGCCCACGGTACTCCATTCTTGACTACGCATTCGACAAGGGTCATCATGCCCATTTCATAGAGAACGGAGAGGTAAGTAATATGAATGAAATATTGATCAATGTTTTCGGATTGATGAAAATAATTTCCTAACTTTTTGCGTTCACTTTTTGACAGATGCTCCAGCCACTGCGCATGAGGGGTCACGGGGTTCATGGGCATATGGACTACGACGAGCACTACACGCCGTTCTTCAAGAGAGCTTGGCTGTTGGGTTTCATGTTGCAGTTCAAGCGTCAGCCGCCGATGCTTTTCCACGTAGCTCTGACCGCTTTGATTGATTGGTGGCGACCAGACACCCATTCTTTCCATCTCCCATGCGGGGTCATGACTGTGACCCTCGAGGATTGGTCGATGATTACTGCCATGGCGCTCGAGAGTCATGCACTGACCGGGCGAGTGGAGAGGACCAACTGACAGGAGAGGGTTACCACCCTCATCGGCGGCTGCCCCGAGGCTAAGGGTAACCATACATCCAGTGTGCCGTTGTCCTGGCTCTCGGAGCACCAGAAGACATGACCCGAAGACGCCGATGAAACGACTGTGGAGTGGTACGCGAGGGCCTACCTGCGGTATCTTCTCACGGAGGTCGTGTTTCCAGACGCATCCGGGAACTCTGCCAACTGGTGCTATCTGTTCTTCCTAGCCGACTGTGATGGAGGTACAGTTGGGGGACCGCATCTCTCGCCTACCTATACCGTTCGGTAAGAGAGTATCTAATTGCCTACCTACGAAAGTATGTCCATGACATTTTGTTATATCTGATCCTCATTTGATTTTTTGCAGCTTGACGATGCAACGCAGAGGACGGCAGACAAGTCCAATATGGGTGGCTCTGTCTGGGCCTTCTCCATTTGGATGTGGGAGCGGCTGCCGGTGGGGCATCCTGAGAACCTGCCAAGATGCCCATGGGGTGCCTATAGCGAAGACGGCGACGAGGCTCGACACCCCACCTTAGCTTACGAGTGGGACATTGTCAAACTCTACAAGGGGCTAATCAAGACTTCGTACAAGACCTACACCAACGAGTTGGACGCCTTGACGCATTCGCAGGTATATGAACTTGCTAAACACATTTCTCTTTGATTCCACTTTTGACCGAGAGTGGCAACTTGCCATCGTATATGTAATAGGTAAACTGGTGGCCGTATCATGACCGAGAGTTGGAATTTGATCTGAACATGGTGTGCGATGAGGACCGTGGTCTCTAGCGGTCCATCATGCCCATGATCTGTGTGTACGCCATCGAGTGGTACTTGCCACAACACGTGGCCACGCAGTTTGGGATTTTTCAACATACCCCACCGGGCCAGCCCACTGATATCGGCTGCCACGCGCTCCACTTGTGAGTGCCCGCACTTGTTCTTCATGCCCATGAATTCATCGCGTTCGACTTTGTTATGATGTTTCTTGTTGCTAATGCCTTGCAGGATGAGCCGGCAGAAGAATTAGTCGATCACAGACTGGGGAGAGCATCATAAAAATCATGTGACGGAGTGGAACCGACGGAGGTACCGGAAAGACGGGGAGAGGAGGGTGACTGACTGGGATACTTACCTGAACCGACACATGAAGTGGTACGATGATGGCCAGAAGCACCGTCTTTGTCTCAGGCCTCGGTGGACGGCGGAAGACATCGCGGAGCTGGAGAGGGATGACCCCGAGGAAGAGGCCTACCAGACCGGCATCAGAGACATGCACAGTGGATTTAGGGAGTTTGCCCCCCTCATCAACAGAGTGGTAAGTTTGAACTGAGAGTTTCTATTTAAATTATTGTATTCGTCATCGTGACTGACTTATGCCATTGCAGTCTAGTGAGCTGAACAGATGCATCTTTGAAGCCTCAGATGCACTAGGTGATGCCCCCGGGACCGTCCAATCTGAGAACAAAATGAGGGGGGCGATGAAGGTACAATTTCAGCCTCCTCGGAACAGATGTATCTTCTTCACTTGCAATCATAAACGTGATACTTATTATGCCCTTGTTTCATTGTGAGTGCAGAAGTTCATGAAGCATTGTCGCAAGCTGGTAGGGCTGCTTGGGTGTGCTGGAGCTGGGTTGGTTGAAGCTTATGAGTATGTAGCCACACAGGGTCACATCGCCTCATCGAGCCATGCTCCCTTGTCGTCTAGGTTGGTTGAGGATGAGGAGGAGGAGGAGGCCACACATGAAGAAAGGGAGGAGGAGGATGAGAGAAACAGGGAGGAATAGTATGATGAAGATTATGGACCTCCAACAACTCAATCATCTCAAGCACCTCAGCTGCCTCCGAAGAGGAATCCGAAGAAGAAGGATTGCTGAGTTCGGACCCTTTCCAGAGAACGGTTACTCGATGGCCCAAGAAGAAGACTAAAGAGCTTCGTTCAAAGAGTAACGAGGACCGTGCCTCTAAGAGCAAGAGGGGAAGGATGACTTAAATTCTGCTATTCGATACTTGGCTGTAGTTGAAAAGTCTAGTGGTTGTGAAACTATGTGTTTGCTATTTGAACTATGTGTTTGCTATTTGTGAAACTCTGTTTGCTATATGGAACTAAGTTTGCTATTTGAACTAAGTGTATGTGATGCCCAAGTTTAATTGTTTGAGATCTGTTATTTTGACTCTATATCATTGTTGTTTTTGACTCTATATCATAGTTTGAGATCTATTGTTTTTGAAAAGAAGAAAGAAATTGAACTTGAAACTAGGCAAGACCCTACCGCCAAGGACCCTGGCGGTATGGTTAGGCAGCTTACTGCCAGCCCCTTTGGCGGTAGTTTGACCCTACCGCCAGAGCACTCGATTTTTTCGTTACAGAAGGTTTTTGCCTCGAAAATCCTTGCACACCCTACCGCCAGGGGAGCTGGCAGTACGGTTATACAGCCTACCTCCAGGGCCCCTAGCGGTAGGGTGCTATTCCACATCAGCACGCGGAGATGCTGCCATCCCCTTCCGTTGCACCCTATCGCCAGGGGACCTGGCGGTAGGATGTATAACCCTACCGCCAGCTCCCCTGGCGGTAGAGAAAGGGTCAAATCCCGAAAAAAAAAATCGAACTGGGGTCAGATCCTGAATTTGTATGCAAAAAAGGTCAAAACACGAAATTTTGCCACGGGTGCCACAGAAGATGTCAACGAGTGGAGGACAGCTGCAACTCACGTGTCGGTGTCGGTGCAACGTTGGGAGTGCTAGAGTTATATTAGAGATGCCTTTTGGCCTTTTGTATTCTAGTCTTTTGGTATCCCCTTGTACATATATATATGTTGGCTTGGCCTCCTAATAACATCAGTTGCTATTCTTTTCACTTCAACATGGTATCGAGCCTGGTCTAGGGTCCCTTCCGCACATTGCAACTTGTGTTGTGATTGGATTTTCTTTCAATCTGTGGCTGATCGATTGCTCCTCCCGATCAAACTCCAGATCAGTTTCCTTCCTGATCTTCATCCTCTACACACATCCATCAAGCGGTGGCTATCCCCTGCTTCGTTCGGTGCTTGACCTCCACACCTATCGGCCCGTCGTCTCCTCCAACTCCAAGATCGGCTGTCGTTTGCAGTCGCCTCTGTGTCGCCCAGGCCGATCGCGTCTACTTCCAGACAGCCATCGCTAGCGGCCCAGGGATCTTCGTCGCCGGTCGTTGCCTCCTTCCGGCCCGCGGTCTCGGGATTCTCTCCATCGGCCACTCCCGATCCACGGCCCTGGGATCCCCTCCATCGGCCACTGCCTTGAGGTGGAGGCGCGAGCCGCTGCCGGCTTCTCCTGGCCTGCCAGTCGTCACTCGCCGCCAACTTCTCCTAGCCTGCCAGTCGCTGCTGGTTATTCTTCTGGCCTCGAGTTCTCTCATATGTGCTAGTTTGGTTTCGGTGGTCTGTGATTTCTGGTTCGGTTATATCTTCGGCTGCTGCCCATTGTATTGCTCTGCCCGCGAGCTCCATCGAGGTGCTCGGCTGGGGCGCGTGTTATCTTTTGTTGTGACTACTTGTTGCTGCTTCGGTTGACTTGGTATCCTCCTATTAAAAAAGACAGAGAGAAAGGAAGGAGCATCATGTCGTCGACGTCATCTGTCTATGTCGCCATCCCGCGCCGCCCGCTGATATTTGATGGGGCTCATTATGCTGAGGCCGTTGGTTTTATGCACATTCACATGTGTGGCCTTCGTCTCTGGAGTGTTCTTTCCGGCGAGGTACCTTGTCCTCCATGTCCAGTTGCTCCTCTGGCTCCTACCCCACTGCCACCCCCACCGGCTCTTGCCGTAGATGCTTTTGATGCTGATAGGGCTGCTGCCAGGGTTGCTACTGATGACACGGCTGCTGCTTATGACCAACAGATCTTGGATTGTTCGGATTCTCTTTCCATTTATCGTGATGATCTGGATGCTTACACTCAGTGGTGTGATGATGATGCTCGTGTCGCGGCTGTCCTCACTTCCAGTGTTCTACCTCAGTTTGCTTCTGAGTTTATGGGTTTCAGCACTATCTTAGAGATGTGGACTCATCTTCGCCAATGCTATCAGCCCTCTGGTGATGCTCTTTACTTGCCTATGGTTCGTCAGGAGCATGCTCTTCAGCTGGGAGACTCCACTATTGATGAGTTCTACAGTCAGAGTTCTTCTATCTGGCGCCACCTTGACTCCCTCCACACCGCTGTTTGTGGCACTTTCTCGTGTTGCCAGACTGTGAGGTCAGACTTCAAATTTCAGAGTTCTCGTTGCGGCTCCATGGGGAGTTTGAGCCTCGACGTGCTCAGTTGTTTGCTCGTGGCTGTGTTGCTATTTCTGAGGTGTTTTTTGAGCTGCGTACTGAGGAGACTTGCCTTTGTGGTGCTGGTTTGCTTCAAGTTTCCTCAGTGCTCGCTACTCGAGCTACCATGCCACCAGTGGTTTCTCGCTCCAGTGCTCCACCGATACTACCCACTCCTTCTAGTGAGGGTCGCTCTCATGAGGGCCGCTCTCGTCCTCGTACTCATTGCGGCTACTGCAACAGGGATGGTCACCCCGAGTCTGATTGCTTCAAGAAGAAGCGTGATATGCGTAATAGGGAGCACAATTCGTCTGCTGGGACTCATGCTTCTTGACGCCGTCTGCGGTCTCTTTTACTGAGCAGGATATTGTGAAGCTTAAGCGTCTACTTGCTGCTTCAGGTTCTTCGACGGGTACTGCAGGCTCTGTGGCTGGTGCTTCTAGTGTTGAGCGACCACTGTCAACACAGTCAGGTACATCCCCATGGGTTTAGGATTCTGGAGCTTCATTTCATATGTCTTCTGATTCTTCTGTCTTGTCCTCTCTTAGATCTCTCGATTTTCCTATTAATGCTCATACTGTCGATGGTACTCCTCTTCCTATTACTAGTCGAGGCACTCTTTCCACTTCTTCATTTTATGTTCCAGATGTTTCTCATGTTCCTGGTCTTACCATGAACCTTTTTTCCGCGAGCCAGCTTACTGATTCTGGTTGTCGTGCCATTCTTGATATTGATTCTTGCACTATCCAAGATCGTCACACGAAGGCTCTGGTTGGGGCTGGCCCTCACCGCCATGATTCTCAGGGCCTTTGGAAGTTGGACTGGCTTCATGTGCCTTTTGCTGCTACCACACTCGCTAGTTCATCTGCCTTCGTTGCTTCAACTACCAGCTCCTTCCAGCAGTGTCATCATCGACTTGGTCACCTTTGTGGGTCTCGACTATCATCTTTAGTTTGTCGTGGTCTTTTGGGGCCTGTCTCAGGAGATGTCTCCTTACAGTGTCGGGGTTGTAGGCTTGGTAAATAGGTCCAGTTACCTTATCCTACTAATGAGTTAGTGTCTCAACGCCCTTTTGATTTAGTACATTCTGATGTATGGGGTCCCGCTCCCTTCACTTCCAAAGGGGTCATCGATACTATATTATTTTTATAGATGATTTCTCTCGCTACACTTGGCTTTACTTTATGTCTTCTCATAGTGAGGTTCTCTCTATTTATAAGTGTTTTGTTGCCATGGTCCACACTCAGTTCTCTACACCTATTCGTGTATTTCATGTTGATTCTGTTGGAAAATATATCTCCAAAATGTTACGTGGTTTTCATGCCGAGCAAGGTACTATTGCTCAGTTCTCATGTCCTGGTACTCACACTCGGAATGGCATGGCTGAGCACAAACATCATCACCTTCTTGAGATAGCTCATGCAATGATGATTGCCACCTCTCTTCCACCTCATTTTTGGGTTGAGGTTGTCTCCACTGCCACATATCTCATAAACATTCAACCCTCATCTGCTCTACAGGGTGGTATTCCTCTAGAGCATTTTTTTGATCGTCCTCCTGATTATTCGGTGCTTTGGTTGTTCGGTTGTGTTTGCTATGTTCTCCTTGCGCCCCGAGAACGCACCAAACTAACTGCTCAGTCTGTCGAGTGTGTTTTTCTAGGCTATAGTGATGAGCATAAGGGGTACCGGTGTTGGGATCCAATCGGACGTCAGATGCATATTTCTCGGGATGTGACGTTTGATGAGTCTCGTCCATTCTACCCATGACCATCCTTCTCGGCCATTCAGTAGAGGATATCTCTTTTCTCATGTTTGCTTATACACCCCCTCTATGCCTCGTATTCCTACTCCTCCTCCTCGTCCCACTATTGTAGATCCACCGCCACCTTCTCCTACACTTTCTTCTCCTCCCTTGTCGCATGACTCTCCACCTTCATCGTCAATGTCTTCCCCATATCCATCACTTCCGGTGGTTCCTTCTCGTCCCACCTTTCGTTTTCATTATAACTGTTGTCCATATGTTGTGGATGATTCTACTAATGTGCCATCTACTTCAGGTGCACCATCTTCCTCTTCCCAGCCGACTTATGGTCTTCGGGCTTGACCTTGCCCTCCTCCTGACCGCTATTCTCCAAGTCAATATGGTCTTTTGGTTGTACTTGAGCCTACCTCTTATCGTGATGCTGTTGGTCATCCCGATAGCAATTTGCGATGGCAGAGGAGATTGCCGCACTTGAGCGCAACGGCACATGGAATCTGATTTCTCTTCCTCCTCGTGTTCGTCCCATCACTTGCAAGTGGGTCTATAAGATTAAGACCCGCTCTGATGGTTCTCTTGAGCGTTATAAAGCTCGTCTTGTGGCCCGTGGCTTTCAGCAGGAGCATGGTCGTGATTACGACAAGACTTTTGCTCCTGTGGCCCATATGACCACTGTCCGCACGCTTCTCGCTGTGGCCTCTGTTCACCACTAGTCTGTGTCACAGCTTGATGTTAAGAATGCCTTTCTTAATGGTGAGTTGCGTGGGAGGTTTATATGCAGTCACCACCTGGGTATTCAGTTCTTGATGGCATGGTTTGTCGTCTTCGTCGCTCTCTCTATGGCCTTAAGTAAGCCCCTCATGCTTGGTTTGAGCGTTTTGCCTCCGTGATCACCGTAGCTGGTTTTTCTCCAAGAGATCATGATCTAGCGTTATTTGTCCACATTTCTGCTCATCACCGCACTCTTCTTCTTCCATATGTTGATGACATGATCATCACTAGCGACGATTCTGAGTACATTTCCTTTGTCAAGGCCCATCTTAATGAGCAGTTCCTTATGTCCGATCTTGGTCCTCTTCGTTACTTTCTTGGGATTGAGGTTTCCTCCACCTCTGATGGATTTTTTATTTCCCAGGAAAAGTATATCTAGGATCTTCTTGCTCTTGCGGCTCTTAGTGATGACGGCACTGTTGAGACTCCTATGGAGCTCAATGTTCATCTTTGCGCTTCTGATGGTGAGCCCTTGTCTGATCTGACGCGTTATCGTCATCTTGTTGGGAGCCTTGTCTATCTGTCTGTCACTCGTCCAGATATCTCTTATCATGTTCATATTCTGAGTCAGTTTGTTTCTGCTCCTACTTCAGTTCACTATAGTCACCTTCTTCGTGTTTTACGATATCTTCGTGGCACTATCTCTCATCGTCTCTTTTTCCCCCATTCTAGCTCGTTACAGCTCTAGGCCTTTTCGGATGCTACGTGGGCTAGTGATCTTATGGATCGTCATTCACTTTCTTCTTACTATGTTTTTCTGGGTGGTTCTCTCATTGCCTGGAAGACGAAGAAACAGACTGCAGTTTCCCATTCGAGCGCAGAGGCTGAGTTACGAGCTATGGATCTTCGACGGCAGAGGTGACTTGGTTATGGTGCCTATTGGAGGATTTTGGTGTTTCTGTTACTACACCTACCACCCTCTTGTCAGATAGTACATGTGCTATCAGTATTGCACGGGATCCCGTGAAGCATGAGCTCACCAAGCATATTGGTGTTGATACTTCTTATGTGGGAGCTGTTGTGTGCTACGTCTTGAGCTTGCGTTGGTTTTCCTTGAAGAGGAAAGGGTGATGCAGCAATAGTAGCGTAAGTATTTCCCTCAGTTTTTTAGAACAAAGGTATCAATCCAGTAGGAGGCTCCTCAAAAGTCCCATGCACCTACACAAACAAACAAAGAACTCGCAACCAACGCAATAAAGGGGTTGTCAATCCCTTCACGGCCACTTGCGAAAGTGAGATCTGATAGAGATAGTATGATAAGATAAATATATTTTTGGTATTTTATAATATAGATTGGAAAAGTGAAGATGCAAATAAAAGTAGATTGAAAGCTTATATGATAAAAGATAGACCCGGGGGCCATAGGTTTCACTAGTGCCTTATCTCAAGATAGCATAAGTATTACGGTGGGTGAACAAATTACTGTCGAGCAATTGATCGAAAAGTGAATAATTATGAGATTATCTAAGCATGATCATGTATATAGGCATCACGTCCGTGACAAGTAGACCGACTCCTGCCTGCATATACTACTATTACTCCACACATCGACCGCTATCCAGCATGCATCTAGAGTATTAAGTTCATAAAGAACAGAGTAACGCATTAAGAAAGATGACATGATGTAGAGGGATAAACTCATGCAATATGATATAAACCCTATATTTTTATCCTCGATGGCAACAATACAATACGTGCCTTGCTGCCCCTCCTGTCACTGGGAAAGGACACCGCAAGATTGAACCCAAAGCTAAACACTTCTCCCATTGCAAGAAAGATCAATCTAGTAGGCCAAACCAAACTTATAATTCGAAGAGACTTACAAAGATAACTTAATCATACATAAAAGAATTCAGAGGAGGTTCAAATATTTCTCATAGATAAACTTGATCATAAACCCACAATTCATCGGATCTCGACAAACACACCGCAAAAAGAGTTACATCAAATAGATCTCTAAGAAGATCGAGGAGAACATGGTATTGAGATTCAAAAAGAGAGAAGAAGCCATCTAGCTAATAACTATGGACCCGAAGGTCTGCGGTAAACTACTCACGACTCATCAGAGGGGCTATGGTGTTGATGTAGAAGCCCTCCATGGTCGATTCCCCCTCCGGCGGAGCACCGACGAAGGCTCCAAGATGGGATCTCGTGGATACAGAAGGTTACGGCAGTGGAATTAGGTTTTCGTTGGCTCCCTTGATGTTCTTGGGGTACGTGGGTATATATAGGAGGAAGAAGTAGGTCGGTGGCCGCCCAAGGGGCCCACGAGATAGGGGGCACGCCCTGCAAGGTTGGGTGCGCCCTCCACCCTCATGTCCTCCTCGACTGCTTCTTGACTTGCACTCAAAGTCCTCTGGATCACGCTCGTTCCAAAAATCACGCTCCCGAAGGTTTCATTCCGTTTGGACTCCGTTTGATATTCATTTCCTTCGAAATACTGAAATAGGCAAAAAAAACAGCAATACGAGGAGGGCCTTCGGTTAGTAGGTTAGTCCCAAAAATGATATAAATGTGTAAAGTAAAGCCCATAAACATCCAAAACGGGTAATATAATAGCATGGAACAATCAAAAATTATACATACATTGGAGACGTATCAAGCATCCCCAAGCTTAATTCCTGCTCGTCCTCGAGTTGGTAAATGATAAAAACAGAATTTTTGATGTGGAATGCTACCTAGCATAATTCTCAATGTAATTTTCTTTATTGTGGCATGAATGTTCTGATCCAAATGATTTAAAATAAAAGTTCATATTGACATAAGAAACTGTAATACTTCAAGCATACTAATCAAAGCAATCATGTCTTCTCAAAATAACAAGGCTAAAGAAAGTTCATCCCTACAAAATCATATAGTTAGGCTATGCTTCATTTTCATCACACAAAATACTCCCATCAAGAACAACCCCGGTTTCAGCCAAGCAATTGGTTCATAATTTTTAACGCGCTTCAGCCTTTTTCAACTCTCACGCAATACATGAGCATGAGCCATGGATATAGCACTATGGGTGGAATAGAATATGATGTTGGAGGTTGTGTGGAGAAGACAAAAAGGAAGAACGTCTCACATTGACGAGGCTAATCAACGGGCTATGGAGATGCCCATCAATTGATGTCAACATGAGGAGTAGGGATTGCCATGCAACGGATGCACTAGAGCTATAAATGTATGAAAGCTCAACAAAAGAAACTAAGTGGGTGTGCATCCAACTTGCTTGCTCATGAAGACCTAGGGCATTTGAGGAAGCCCATCGTAGGAATATACAAGCCAAGTTCTATAATGAAAAATTCCCACTAATATATGAAAGTGACAACATATGAGACTCTATATATGAAGAACATGGTGCTACTTTGAAGCACAAGTGTGGAAAAAGAGATAATAACATTGCCCCCTTTTTATTTTCTTTTATTTTCTTTTTTCTCTTTTTTTTCTTTGGCCTTTCTTTTTTTTCTTTTTGGCCTTTACTTTTTTATTTTTTTCTTTGGCCTTTTATTTTTTTATTTGGGGACAATGCTTTAATAATAATGATCATCACACTTCTATTGATTTACAACTCATGAATTACAACTCAAAACTAGAACAAGATATGACTCTATATGAATGCCTCCGGCGGTGTACCGGGATGGGCAATGAATCAAGAGTGACATGTATGAAAAATTATGCATGGTGGGTTTTGCCACAAATACGATGTCAACTACATGATCATGCAAGGCAATATGACAATGATAATGAGTGTCATGATGATGAACGGAACGGTGGAAAGTTGCATGGAAATATATCTCAGAATGGCTATGGGAATGCCATAATAGGTAGGTATGGTGGATGTTTTGAGGAAGATAAAAGGAGGTTTATGTGTGATAGAGTGTATCGTATCACGGGGTTTGGATGCACCGGCGAAGTTTGCACCAACTCTCAAGGTGAGAAAGGGCAATGCACCGTACCAAAGAGGCTAGCAATGATGGAAAGGTAAAAGTGCGTATAATCCATGGACTCAACATTAGTCATAAAGAACTCATATACTTATTGCAAAAAAATTATTATCCCTCGAAGCAAAGAACTACTATGCATGCTCCTAGGGGGGAGGTTGGTAGGAGTTAACCATCGCGCACCCCCGACCTCCACTCAAGGGAAGGCAATCAAAAGAGAACCTTATGCAATAAATTTGTTACACAACTTTTACCATCCGTGCATGCTACGGGACTTGCCAACTTCAACACAAGCATTATTTAAATTCATAATCACCCAACTAGCATGACTTTAATATCACTACCTCCATATCTCAAAACAATTATCAAGTATCAAATTGATCATAGCATCCAATTCACTTCCTATGATAATTTTTATTATACCCAGCTTGGATGCCCACCATTCTAGGACCAATATTATAACCATAGCAAATACCATGCTGTTCTGAGAGACTCCCAAAATAATATAAGTGAAGCATGAGAGACTAGCAATTTCTACAAAATTAAGCCACCTCCGTGCTCTAAAAGATATAAGTGAAGCACTAGAGCAAAACTATCTAGCTCAAAAGATATAAGTGAAGCACATAGCATATTCTAATAAATTCCAATCAAGTGGGATTCTCCCAAAAGGTGTGTACAGAAAGGATGATTGTGGAAAACTAAAAATCAAATACTAATATCATACAAGACGCTCCAAGCAAAACACATATCATGTGGCAAATAAAAATATAGCTCCAAGTAAAGTTACCAATGAACGAAGACGAAAGAGGGGATGCCTTCCGGGGGCATCCCCAAGCTTATGCTTTTGGCTATTCCTGGATATCTTGGGGTGCCATGGGCATCCCAAAGCTTAGGCTCTTGCTACTCCTTATTCCATAATCCATCAAATCTTTACCCAAAACTTGAAAACTTCACAACACAAAACTCAATAGGAAATCTCATAAGCTCCGTTAGTGAAAGAAAGCAAAACCACCACATAAGGTACTGTAATGAACTCATTATTTATTTATATTGGTGTTAAACCTACTGTATTTCAAGTTCTCTATGGTTCATACCACTTAATACTAGCCATAGATGCATCAAAATAAGCAAATAACACACGAAAAACAGAATCTGTCAAAAACAGGACAGTCTGTAGAAATCTGTAACCCTAGAATACTTATGGAAATCTAAAAATCCTACCAAAATAGGAAGTCCTGGGCAATTTGTCTATTTATCTACAGCAAAAAGAATCAACACAAAATCACGATTCTGTGAATTAACAAAACTATTTTCGTGCGTGCAAAGTTTCTGTTTTTCAGCAGAATCAAATCAACTATCACCATAGGTTATCCTATAGGTTCTACTTGGCACAAACACTAATTAAAACATAAAACACATCTAAACAGAAGGTAGATGCGAAATAATTACTAAACAGAAACAAAAACAAAAAACACAAATAAAAATTGGGTTGCCTCCCAACTAGCGCTATCGTTTAACGCCCTAGCTAGGCATAAAAGCGAGGATAGATCTAAGTAGTGCCATCTTTGGCACTCAATTCATAAGTAGCTCGCATGATAGATTAATAAGGTAATTTAATTTTCTTTCTTGGAAATTTCTCCTTGCCTTTCCTTAATGGAAATTGGAATCTAATATTCCCTTCCTTCATATCAATAATCGCACCAATCGTTCTAAGGAAAGGTCTACCAAAATAATAGGGCAAGAAAAATTGCAATCTATATCAAGAACGATAAAATCTACGGGCACCAAATTTCTATATGCAATAATGAGAACATCATTGATCCTTCCCATTGTCTTTTTAATGGTGGAATCCGCAAGGTGCAAATTTAAAGAGCAATCATCAAGATCATGGAAACCTAGAATATCACATAAAGTTTTGGGAATCATGGAAACACTAGCACCCAAATCACACAAAGCATAACACTCATGATCTTTAATTTTAATCTTTATAGTAGGTTCCCACTCATCATTAAGTTTTCTAGGTATAGAAACTTCCAAATTAAGTTTTTCATCAAAAGATTGCATCAAGGCATCAACAATATGTTTGGTAAAGGCTTTATTTTGACTATAAGCATGCGGAGAATTCATAACAGATTGCAACAAGGAAATACAACCTTCTAAAGAAAAATTATCATAATCAAATTCCTTGAAATCCAAGATAGTGGGTTCAATGCTATTTAAAGTCTTGACCTCTCCAATCCCACTTTTACCAAATTTAGCATCAAGGTCTAAAAACTCCGAATCATTGGGACGCCTTTTAACTAAAGTTGACTCATCTCTAGTCCCATTATTAATATTAAGATGCATATTGCAAAACAAAGATCTAATAGGGGACACATCAATAACTTTAAGATCTTCATCATTATTTTCATTGAAACTAGAAGAACACGCTTTTATAAAGCAATCTTTCTTAGCACGCAATCTAGCGGTTCTTTCTTTGCACTCATCAATGGACACTCTCATTGCATTGAGAGAATCATTTATATCATGCTTAGGAGAAGTAGATCTAAGTTTCAAAGAATCAACATCAAGCGAGAGTCTATCAACGTCCCTAGCCAAATCATCAACTTTGAGCAATTTTTCTTCAAGCAAGACATTAAAATTCTTTTGAGAGATCATAAATTCTTTCACACTATTCTCAAAATCAGAGGGCATCTTATTAAAATTACCATAAGAATTATTGTAGGAATTTCCATAATTATTAGAGGAATTACTAGGGAACGGTCTAGGATTAAAGTTTCCTCTATAAGCATTGTTACCGAAACTATTCCTACCAACGAAATTCACATCCATAGATTCATTATTATTCTCTATCAAAGTAGACAAAGGCATATCATTGGGATCAATAGGAGCACTCTTACGAGCAAACAATTTCATAAGTTCATCCATATTTCCACTCAAAACATTAATTTCTTCTATGGCATGCACTTTTTTACTAGTAGATCTTTCGGTGTGCCATTGAGAATAATTAGCCATAATATTATCAAGAAGTTTTGTAGCATCTCCATAAACGTGCCTCCCGCGGCCGAATCTAATAGATTTCTAGAAGCAAAATTCAATCCGGCAAAAAAAATTGTATGATCATCCATAAATTCAAACCATGAGTAGGGCAATTGCGAATCATCAATTTCATTCTTTCCCAAGATTGGGCAACATGCTCATGATCAAGTTGTTTAAAATTCAAAATATCGTTCCTAAGAGTGATGATCTTTGCAGGAGGAAATATTTAGAGATAAAAGCATATTTCCACTTGTTCCAATAATCAATACTATTTTTAGGCAAAGACGAAAACCAAACTTTAGCACGACCTCTAAGTGAAAACGGAAATAACTTCAATTTAACAATATCATTGTCCGTATCTTTATTCTTTTGTATATCACACAAATCAATAAAGTGGTTTAGATCGGTTGCGACATCTTCACTAGGAAGGTCAGCGAATTGATCTTTCATAACAAGATTCAAAAAAGCAGTATTGATTTCACAAGACTCAACATCATTAAGAGGAGCAATCGGAGTACTAAGTAAATCATTATTATTGGTATTGGAGAAATCACACAATTTGGTATTATCTTGCGCCATGGCGACAAGTAATCCAACACACAAGCAAACCGAAAAAAGCAAGCGAAAAAGAGAGAGGAGATTGGGAAAGAGAGGGAAAATAAAACGGCAAGGGTGAAGTGGGGGAGAGGAAAACGAGAGGCAAATGGCAAATAATGTAAATGCGAGGTAGATGAGTTTGTGATGGGTACTTGGTATGTCTTGACTTGAGCGAAGACCTCACCGGCAACGGCCCCAGAAATCCTTCTTGCTACGTCTTGAGCTTGCGTTAGTTTTCCATGAAGAGGAAAGGGTGATGCAGCAATAGTAGCGTAGGTATTTCCCTCAGTTTTTGAGAACCAAGGTATCAATCTAGTAGGAGGCTCCTCAAAAGTCCCACTCACCTACACAAACAAACAAAGAACTCGCAACCAACACAATAAAGGGGATGTAAATCCCTTCACGGCCACTTGCGAAAGTGAGATCTGATAGAGATAGTATGATAAGGTAAATATATTGTTGGTATTTTATAATATAGATTGGAAATGTAAAGATGCAAATAAAAGTAGATTGAAAGCTTATGTAATAAAAGATAGACCCGGGGGCCATAGGTTTCACTAGTAGCTTCTCTCAAGATAGCATAAGTATTACGGTGGGTGAACAAATTACTGTCGAGCATAGAAAAGTGAATGATTATGAGATTATCTAGGCATGATCATGTATATAGGCATCACGTCCGTGACAAGTAGACCGACTCCTGCCTGCATATACTACTATTACTCCACAAATCGACCACTATCCGGCATGCATCTAGAGTATTAAGTTCATAAAGAACAAAGTAACGCATTAAGAAAGATGACATGATGTAGAGGGATAAACTCATGATATGATATAAACCCTATCTTTTTATCCTCGATGGCAACAGTATAATACGTGCCTTGCTGCCCCTACTGTCATTGGGAAAGGACACCGCAAGATTGAACCCAAAGCTAAACACTTCTCCCATTGCAAGAAAGATCAATCTAGTAGGCCAAACCAAACTGATAATTCGAACAAACTTGCAAAGATAACTTAATCATACATAAAAAATTCAGAGGAGATTCAAATATTTCTCATAGATAAACTTGGTCATAAACCCACAATTCATTGGATCTCGACAAACACACCGCAAAAAGAGTTACATCGAATAGATCTCCAAGAAGATCGAGGAGAACATGGTATTGAGATCCAAAAAGAGAGAAGAAGTCATCTAGCTAATAACTATGGACCCGAAGGTCTGTGGTAAACTACTCACAACTCATCGGAGGGGTTATGGTGTTTATGTAGAAGCCCTCCGTGGTCGATTCCCCCTCCGACGGAGCATCGGTGAAGGCTCCAAGATGGGATCTCGCAGATACAGAAGATTACGGCGGTGGAATTAGGTTTTCGTTGGCTCCCTTGATGTTCTCGGGGTACGTGGGTATATATAGGAGGAAGAAGTAGGTCGGTGGCCGCCCGAGGGGCCCATGAGATAGGTGGGCATGCCCTCCACCCTCGTGGCCGCCTCGACTACTTCTTGACTTGCACTCCAAGTCCTCTGGATCGTGTTCATTCCAAAAATCACGCTCCGGAAGGTTTTATTCCGTTTGGACTCCGTTTGATATTCCTTTTCTTCGAAATACTGAAATAGGCAAAAAACAGCAATACGGGCTGGGCCTTCGGTTAGTAGGTTAGTCCCAAAAATGATATAAATGTGTAAAGTAAAGTCCATAAACATCCAAAACGGGTAATATAATAGCATGTAACAATCAAAAATTATAGATACGTTGGTGACGTATCACTGTGCATGATCATGTTGTTGCTCTTCAATATGTGCCTTCTGAATTACAGCTAGCAGACTTTTTCACGACGGCCCAGATTAGAGCGCAATAGGGATTTCCCCTCTCCAAATTCAGTGTTGTGGCTCCACCATCAGTTTGAGGGGTGGGTGCTACAGTTATATTAGCGATTCCTTTTGGCCTTTTGTATTCTAGTCTTTTGGTATCCTGTTGTACACATATATATATGTTGGCTTTGGCCTCCTAATAACATTAGTTGCTATTCTTTCCACTTCAACAGGGAGGACCTCATGGAGACAACGCGGATGTCCGAAGTGACGATATAACTGCAGCCCGTTGCTTTGCTCAATTGATGAGATGCGCCCGTACTTGATGATGTTCGCGAAATAGCATGTGCTTGAGTGACCTATCTGATATCCTACGAAATCAAAGTGTCCGGTCAACCAGCATGAGGCAACCGGACGTGCAAATTCATTTTTACCGGAGCCGGAAGCTACCGGTGGCCTTGCCACCAATGGTGTACGACATATGTAAAGTTGTGCGACCATATGCATGGGTATATGAAAGTATTTGATGGAGAGCACCTCTTGTATTTCTGATTTTACTTAAATCAATGTCAGGATAGTGCAGTACCTTTTTACAGAGGTGGTAGGCATGCATGCATGCAACATATCTCTCCAACATTTCCATACATTTCTCTTTGTTTAAAATTTTAGATGTCCAATATCTTCAACAGTAATGATCTATCACTGGATTTTTTTATATATTCAAATTCTTCAACACATGATCTTCATAACAAGACCAATCTTGAATATATTTAAATTAATTTAGTTTTTTCTATTTCAATCATATCAAATTTTCAATTTCACTCATTTCAAATTTTCTTATTCGAAATAATTGTAATCAGTATTGAAATGATTGAAACCGTTTTCTGAAGATAAACAATCATGCATATGAAACATATTTCAATGTGAATTTGTTATTTTAGAGATGCGACACTAGTGAAATAATTTTTTTGAAATGACCAAAATCAAGTTTTTCTTAAATAAGTGAAATACGTTTTTTTAATTCAGTGAAACAAATGTTTTGAAATAAGTGAAATTGTATTTTTATAAATGAGCGAAATCTGTTTCATGAAACGAGTAAAATTGTTTTTTCAATTATAACTTTTTGAATTGTGTGAAATAGGTTTTGGAAATACGTTTCAAGGTATTTCATAAATACGAAGTGAAATTAGTATTATAGATTTTCTTTGTAAAGAGTGAATCAGTTTTCCAAATCAGTGAAATGTGTTTTTTCAAATCAGTTGGCCGCACGGGTCTCACGGGAGGAGGTGTTCGTCATCACACTGTGCGCCTCGCTTGGTGACCTCCTCCTAACCGTAAGCCGCGTGTTCGTCACGTGTGGCTTTTGATGGCGCGTATGTTGTTGATGTTCTGTCTGTCATTCAAAAGGTGGAAAGTTTCGGCGATCAATTGGCTGATGAAATTGGCTAGTGCTGAAAGCTGGGGGACTCCAAACTTGTTCTGGTACAGAGCATCACAGCCTCCTTTGATCAGAAGGTAAATCATGGGACTGTTTTTCCTTACATATACTGTCTTAAATGTTAATTTACCACAACCTGGTTGTCTATTTTCCTCTGCATTAGCCAAACAATTATATCGAGTACCAGCTACTAATGGCCGATTCTGTTGAAGTGTAAACTTCTGTTACAAGCTTGCAGGACAGCGTGCAATCTGTTATTCTGAGTACAATGCATTGCGTTAAGGCTACTGATGTACATGCTTCTATATATATGAGTGCTAATAATAAGTTGCAGATCAAGGCAAAGAAGCCATGCTGGAGTATGGACCCTTCCTTTTCCCTGAAGAAAGCAATAAAGGCTCTTCCAGAGATTGAAATTAACGACGACGATGAACTAATCGACGAATACAACCTCTTGACTGAGGAGGACTTGAAGAGACCACAGCTTGCAGTTGGTATAGCCTACAAACCCTGTACTTTGTTTAATTTAGGATCCTGATAACTGCGACACGTGTGGTGTATCGGGTGGTTGTGCTGCACGCCTCGTTTGGTATGGACAGGAACCTGCCAGCACGACTGCGTTCGGGCGCACAAAGGCACAGCCCGCACGTCCGATGTGTGGCAAACCCGCCCGCACATCCAGGCCAGACGACCCCGCTGCCCGCACGGCCCAGCCGTCCCGGCCTCCGGTCGATCCCCAGTCCCGACTGCCGCCATCGTCTCCCACCTCTCGAACCCCTACCTCCATCAT
>NC_057801.1:676617958-676674828 GCF_018294505.1 Triticum aestivum
AGACGACCGGCTAAAAGCAGGTGAATCTCCGATCTCCTACTGCTTCTCATCCTTCTTCTGGGCAGAAAATTGCAAATTTACCGACGAAGGTGGCGACTGGATCCACGCTATTGGTGTATGTGTCTTCGCATTTACCAAGCAGAGTACACCAGATCTGCCATGTGCTACGCTAGAGTTAAGCTTAAGTTCTCAGCTCGCTTGGTGCAAGGAGTTGGTAATGAATGGATGCGTAGGAATCCCTAAAAAGGGAGAGAAATGAGAAATTTGGAATAAAGGGGGTGGGAAAATTAATTGCCACTTGTGTATAACGTCAGTTGCCACCTATCATTATCGTTAACTGCCACCATGTTAACCTGTTGCTTGCCATCCTATTGTAGTGGTTGTTGCCATTGAATCGAAAGGATAGCTAGCACACAGATTTTAGAAAAGAGAGTGGGTCTACATGTCCTACTTGCCATGATGTGTTGGTTGCCTACACATGAAAATGTGATAACACTGACGTGTTATCTTCTACGTGCAAGTAGTAGAAGAATACATTTTTTGTGGATTGTTGATGCATTCTTGTTCATGCAGTGATTGACAACACATTGGCAGAAAACAAGACACGAAAAGAATGAATCACGAAGATGGCGCTGATCCTTGGGTTTCTCAAAGGCTAGAAACGCCCCATTGGGATGCAGCAGAGTACAGTCAACTCATTTCTGCAGGGCCGTTGCTGCCACTACTAGAACAGTACGCATGCATTGGTATGATGCATGATAACAAAGAAAAGAACATTTGCCATGTTTGTGACGATGAAGATGACATTCTACTTATGTCCTACACTGTCATTTTTCGCAGGTTCTTATGACCAAAACACACTCAGAGGGGCACCATGGCAAGTTCAGTCATAGGGCGCTAACACTGACAAATGTACGGGCAGCCAACTTCAACTAGCTAATGTGGCAAATCAAGGTAACGCATACGAAAAAGAAACATACTGGTGTGGACATGAAAAATAAACTTGTAAAGGATGGCAAAAGACTCACGAGTTATGTCGGGAAAAAATGCAGAACCTTCATGCAGCACGTGGCATCAAGCGGCACCCATGTACCTGCCATCGACGTCATACACAGGTGAGTCCATAAAAAGTGAAGTTGCGGACGGTGAATTAGCAGAAGGAGCATAGTTGACAACTGCAGTTGCCATGACTGGACAACTGCAATTGCCATGACTAAACAACTATAGTTGCCATCCCTGGACAACTGTAGTTGCCATGACTGAACAACTGCAGTTGCCATGCTAGGACAATTACAGTTGCCATTGCCTGGACAACTGTAGTTGACATGCCTAGACAACTGTAGTTGCCATGCCAGGACAGACTGCAGTTGCCATGCATTGACCAACTACTACCATGATTACAGGTTATTACGGTGGTGCTACCCCGGCAAACATCTCATGGCAAGCTTCACAGATTGCAGATAGAGCACGTCAATTTGGTGTGACAGACCACACAAGATGGGCACATGCAGCACAACAAGGTAAGGAAATTTGAACCACAAAAGAGCATTGCATTTGTTTTTGTGGGAATAGCATATGAGGAAAAGAAGATTTGCAGCAGGGATTATGGAAAAAATCAAACAGAAAATGCTAACAAGTGGTTGTGTGCAACGAGTCATATATTGTCTTTGGGAATTGCCAATTGCTAAAAGCATGTGTGCAGCACTGATGGTTGATCGCATTTGCCTAGTGAGCTCAAGCCTAGAATACAAAGTTTTGATGCTAGAACACACTGGTTGCCATGTATTGGCAACAGTATTTGCCATGTATGTAGGACTGCAGCTGCCATGCATATAGAATCCAAGTTTTGATACTGAAAGGAGCTGGTTGCCATGCATTGACAATAGTAGTTGCCATGTTTGTTGGACTGTAGCTGCCATGACTGGAGAACTACAGTTGCCATGCATGTCCACATGCAGACTCACGTCTTGCTGTTTGAATGATGGCATGCCAAATCACTTGAAGTTGATGTACTCTGTTACAATAAACATGTCATTCAAGCAAAATATTACGCTCGTACCTGTTTTTTATTACAGGGCCTTCAACTACAATGAACAGCGGCGCGGGGACTGCTACATCTTGAGCTTGTGTTGGTTTTCCTTGAAGAGGAAAGCGTGATGCAGCAATAGTAGTGTAAGTATTTTCCTCAATTTTTGAGAACCAAGGTATCAATCCAGTAGGAGGCTCCTCAAAAGTCCCACACACCTACAGAAACAAACAAAGAACTCGCAACCAACGCAATAAAGGGGTTTCCAATCCCTTCACGGCCACTTGCGAAAGTGAGATCTGATATAGATAGTATGATAAGATAAATATATTTTTGGTATTTTATAATATAGATGCAAAAAGTAAAGAGGCAAATAAAAGTAGATTGAAAGCAAATATGATAAAAGATAGACTCGAGGGCCATAGGTTTGACTAGAGACTTCTCTCAAGATAGCATAAGTATTACGGTGCGTCAACAAATTACTGTCGAGCAATTGATAGAAAAGCAAATAATTATGAGATTGTCTAGGCATGATCATGTATATAGGCATCACGTCCGCAACAAGTAGACTGACTCCTGCCTGCATCTACTACTATTACTCCACACATTGACCGACTCTTGCCTGCATCTAGAGTATTAAGTTCATAATGAACAGAGTAATGCATTAAGCAAGATGACATGATGTAGAGGGATAAACTCATGCAATATGATATAAACCCCATCTTTTTATCCTCGATGGCAACAATACAATATGTGCCTTGCAACACTTTCTGTCACTGGGTAAGGACACCGCAAGATTGAACCCAAAGCTAAGCACTTCTCCCAAGGCAAGAAAGATCAATCTAGTAGGCCAAACCAAACTGATAATTCGAAGAGACTTGCAAAGATAACTCAATCATACATAAAAGAATTCAGAGGAGATTCAAATATTTCTCATAGATAAACTTGATCATAAACTCACAATTCACCGGATCTCGACAAACACACCGCAAAAAGATTTTACATCGAATAGATCTCCACAAGAGAGGGGGAGAACATTGTATTGAGATCCAAAAAGAGAGAAGAATCCATCTAGATAATAACTATGGACCCGAAGGTCTGTGGTAAACTACTCACAACTCATCGGAGGTGCTATGGTGTTGATGTAGAAGCCCTCCATGGTCGATTCCCCCTCCGGTGGAGCGCCGGCGAAGGCTCCAAGATGGGATCTCGCGGATACATAAGGTTACGGCGGTGGAAATTGTGTTTCGTTGGCTCCATGGATGTTTTCGGGGTACGTAGGCTTATATAGGAGGAAGAAGTATGTCGGTGGCCGCCCGAGGGGCCCATGAGACAGGGGGCGCGCCCTGTAGGGGTGGGCGCGCCCTCCCCTCTCATGGCCGCCTCGGTTACTTCTTGACTTGTACTCCAAGTCCTTTGGATCACGTTCGTTCCAAAAATCACGCTCCCGAAGGTTTCATTCCATTTTGACTCCGTTTGATATTCCTTTTCTTCAAAATACTGAAATAGGCAAAAAAAACAGCAATACGGGCTGGGCCTCCGGTTAGAAGGTTAGTCCCAAAAATGATATAAATGTGTAAAATAAAGCCCATAAACATCCAAAAGGGGTAATATAATAGCATGGAACAATCAAAAATTATAGATACGTTGGAGACGTATCAAGCATCCCCAAGCTTAATTCCTGCTTGTCCTCGAGTAGGTAAATTATAAAAAATAGAATTTTTGATGTGGAATGCTACCTAGCATAATTCTCAATGTAATTTTATTTATTGTGGCATGAATGTTCAGATCCAAATGATTCAAAATAAAAGTTCATATTGATAAAAGAAATAGTAACACTTCTAGCATACTAATCAAAGTAATCATGTCTTCTCAAAATAACATGGCAAAAGAAAGTTCATCCCTACAAAATCATATAGTTAGGCTATGCTTCATTTTCGTCACACAAAGATGGTCCCAACTTCTATACCCGCGATGACAAACCAAGGAATTGTTTCATACTTAAATAATCTCAAACTTTTTCAACCTTCACGCAATACATGAGCGTGAGCCATGGATATAGCACTATGGGTGGAATAGAATATGATGATGGGGATTGTGTGGAGAAGACAAAAAAGGAGAAAGTCTCACATTGACGAGGATAATCAATGGGCTATGGAGATGCCCATCAATTGATGTCAACATGAGGAGTAGGGATTGCCATGCAACGGATGCACTAGAGCTATAAATGAATGCTCAACAAAAGAAAACTAGTGGGTGTGCATCCAACTTGCTTGCTCACGAAGACCTAGGGCATGTGAGGAAGCCCATTGTAGGAATATACAAGCCAAGTTCTAAAATGAAAAATTTCCACTAGTATGAAAAAAACAACCTATGAGACTTACTATGAAAAATATGGTGCTACTTTGAAGCACAATATATGAGACTCACTACATGAAGAACAAGGTGCTACTTTGAAGCACAAATGTGGAAAAAGAGATAGTAACATTACCCTTTTTATTTATTTTCTTTTTCTTTTTTTCTTTTTTCTTTTTTTCTTTCTTTTCTTTTTTTTGGGCCTTTCTTTCTTTTGGCCTTTTTTGGGCAATGCTCTAATAATGATGATCATCACACTTTCACTGATTACAACATATGAATTACAACTCGAAACTAGAACAATATATGACTCTATATGACTTCCTCCGGCGGTGTACCGGGATGGTGCAATGAATCAAGAATGACATGTATGAAAAATTATGCAAGGTGGCTTTGCCACAAATACGATGTCAACTACATGATCATGCAATGGCGATGTGACAAAAGTAAAGTATGTCATGATGATGATGAACGGAACGGTGGAAAGTTGCATGGCAATATATCTCAGAATGGCTATGGAAATGCCATAATAGGTAGGTATGGTGGCTATTTTGAGGAAGATATAAGGAGGTTTATGCGTGATATAGCGTATCGTATCACGGGGTTTGGATGCACCGGCGAAGTTTGCACCAACAATTAAGGTGAGAAAGGGAAGTGCACGGTACCGAAGAGGCTAGCAATTGTGGAAAGGTAAAAGTGCGTATAATCCATGGACTCAACATTAGTCAAAAGAACTCATATACTTATTGCAAAATTTTAGAAGTCATCAAAAATCAAGCACTACGCGCATGCTCCAAGGGGGATAGATTGGTAGGAAAAGACCATCGCTCGTCCCTGACCGCCACTCATAAGGATGCACAAGCCAGGTACACTTCATGTTTCAAATTTGTCACACAACTTTAACCATACGTGCATGCTACGGGACTTGCTAACTTCAACACAAGCATTCTTTAAATTCATAATCACCCAACTAGCATGACTTTAATATCACTACCTCCATATCTCAAAACAATTATCAAGTATCAAATCGATCATAGCATCCAATTCACTTCCTATGATAGTTTTTATTATACCCAACTTGGATGCCCACCATTCTAGGACCAATTTTATAACCATAGAAAAGACCATGCTGTTCTAAAAGACTCTCAAAATAATATAAGTGAAGCAAGATAGACTAGCAATTTCTACAAAAATAAGTCACCGCCGTGCTCTAAAAGATATAAGTGAAGCACTAGAGCAAAAACTATCAAGCTCAAAAGATATAAGTGAACCACATAGAGTATTCTAGCAAATTCTAATCAAGTAGGCTTCTCCCAAAAGGTGTGTACAGCAATTATGATTGTGGTAACCTAAAAAGCAAAGACTAATATAATACACGACGCTCCAATCAAAACACATATCATGTGGCGAATAAAAATATAGCTCCAAGTAAAGTAACCAATGAACAAAGACAAAAGAGGGGATGCCTTCCCGAGGCATCCCCAAGCTTAGACTTTTGGCTATTCTTCAATATATTGGGGTGCCATGGGCATCCCCAAGCTTAGGCTTTTGCCACTCCTTATTCCATAGTCCATCAAAGCTTTACGCAAAACTTGAAAACTTCACAACACAAAACTCAACAGGAAATCTTATAAGCTCCATTAGTGAAAGAAAACAAAACCACCACATAAGGTACTGTAATGAACTCATTATTTATTTATTTTGGTGTTAAACCTAATGTATTCCAACTTCTCTATGGTTTATAAACTATTTTACTAGCCATAGATGCTTCAAAATAAGGAAACAACACACGAAAAACAGAATCTGTCAAAAACAGAACAGTCTGTAGAAATCTGTAACTAACGCAAACTTATGGAACCCTAAAAATCATAGAAAAATAGGAAGTCCTGGAAAATTTGTCTATTGATCAGTATCAAAAAGAATCAATGCAAAATCACGTTTCTGTCATTTAACAAAACTAAATTCGTGCGCATAAAGTTTCTATTTTTCAGCAGAATCAAATCAACTATCATCATAGGTTATCCTATAGGTTCTACTTGGCACAAACACTAATTAAAAGATAAAAACACATCTAAACAGAAGGTAGATGCAAGATTTATTACTAAACAGGAACAAAAACAAAAAACACAAATAAAATTGGGTTGCCTCCCAACTAGCGCTATCGTTTAACACCCCTAGCTAGGCATAAAAGCGAAGATAGATCTAAGTAGTGCCATCTTTGATTTTCAGTTTTTTAGCGGAGTCATGCTTGAATCCGGGAGGTTCTTTCCGCTTCCCTTCATACTCGGAAATTTTTAGATCTAAAGAATCCAACCGCTTATTGCAAAGAGTAATCAACATATTCATGCGGTGAAGATTTCCGCTAACACTTTTAATAGGCTCAAGAGACTTTTGTAATATTTTTGTTACTTTGCAAATCTTTCCAAACACTTGGGTTTCTTCTTGGGTAGGATGTGTTCCTCCCTTTTGAGGTAGTGTTCCCACTATTCCCTCTATAATTTCATGCTCGATACAGCAATAGTAGTGTAAGTATTTTCCTCAATTTTTGAGAACCAAGGTATCAATCCAGTAGGAGGCTCCTCAAAAGTCCCACACACCTACAGAAACAAACAAAGAACTCGCAACCAACGCAATAAAGGGGTTGTCAATCCCTTCACGGCCACTTGCGGAAGTGAGATCTGATAGAGATAGTATGATAAGATAAATATTTTTTGATATTTTATAATATAGATGCAAAAAGTAAAGAGGCAAATAAAAGTAGATTGAAAGCAAATATGATAAAAGATAGACTCGGGGGCCATAGGTTTCACAAGAGGCTTCTCTCAAGATAGCATAAGTATTATGGTGGTGAACAAATTACTGTCAAGCAACTGATAGAAAAGCGAATAATTATGAGATTATCTAGGCATGATCATGTATATAGGCATCACGTCCGCAACAAGTAGACCGACTCCTGCCTGCATCTACTACTATTACTGCACACATCGACCGACTCCTACCTACATCTAGAGTATTAAGTTCATAAAGAATAGTGTAACGCATTAAGCAAGATGACATGATGTAGAGGGATAAACTCATGCAATATGATATAAACCCCATCTTTTTATCCTCGATGGGAACAATACAATACGTGCCTTGCAACCCTTTCTGTCACTGGGTAAGGACACCGCAAGATTGAACCCAAAGCTAAGCACTTCTCCCATGGAAAGAAAGATTAATCTAGTAGGCCAAACCAAACTGATAATTCGAAGAGACTTGCAAAGATAACTCAATCATACATAAAAGAATTCGGAGGAGATTCAAATATTTCTCATAGATAAACTTGATCATAAACCCACAATTCATCGGATCTCGACAAACACACCGCAAAAAGAGTTTACATCAAGTAGATCTCCACACGAGAGGGGGAGAACATTGTATTGAGATCCAAAAAGAGAGAAGAATCCATCTAGCTAATAACTATGGACCCGAAGGTCTGTGGTAAACTACTCACAACTCATCGGAGGGTCTATGGTGTTGATGTAGAATCCCTCCATGGTCGATTCCCCCTCCGGCAGAGCGCCGGCGAAGGCTCCCAGATGGGATCTCGCGGATACAGAAGGTTACGGCGGTGGAAATTGTGTTTTGTTGGCTCCCTGGATGTTTTCGGGGTACGTAGGCTTATATAGGAGGGAGAAGTACGTCGGTGGCCGCCCGAGGGGCCCACGAGATAGGGGGCGCACCTTGTAGGGGTGGGTGCGCCCTCCCCTCTGATGGCCGCCTCGGCTGCTTCTTGACTTGCAGTCCAAGTCCTATGGATCACGTTCGCTCCAAAAATTACGCTCCCGAAGGTTTCATTCCGTTTGGACTCCATTTGATATTCCTTTTCTTCAAAATACTGAAATAGGCAAAAAAAAACAGCAATACAGGATGGGCCTCCAGTTAGTAGGTTAGTCCCAAAAATGATATAAATGTGTAAAATAAAGCCCATAAGCATCCTAAAGGGGTAATATAATAGCATGGAACAATCAAAAATTATAGATACGTTGGAGACGTATCAGGGACATCTACTACGGGGAGCTTTGAGCGCACGGAAGACGCATTCCACCAGCCCGCCAACAGTCATGCCGCAACAATGCCGAGTTAGAGTCGGAAATGGCAATCATTCCAGCAATGCCGACAAGCACCTCTTTGAACACAAGCACTGGCAACACTCAAGTAGATGAAACTGCCGCCGATACTGTAGTGAATGATGAAACTGATGACGAAGCACAAGGGGGTGAAGATGGTGGGAAATCAGAGATCGTGGTACCTCAGCCACCGTACGTTGGGCAGAGATTTGAATCGTTCGCAGAAGCAAAGGAATTCTACCAGACATATGCAAAGTTCCATGGGTTTGCGGTCAAAACCGAATACCATAGGAAAACTAAGAAAACTAACGAGTACAGCAGAGGTGAGATGAGGTGCCACAAGGCACGAGGGAACAAGAAGGGGAAAGGTGTTGTGCCTATCGTTCCGGAATGAAAGAGAAGTATCATTCTCAAGACGGAATGCCCTGTCCGGTGTAAGCTAAACGTAGATGGAGCACAGTGGGTGGTCATTGAATATTTTGACGAGCACAACCACAAACTCGTAAAGAAGTTCGACCTGGTAAAATTTCTGACCGCCCATAGAGGATTCACCCCCTCGAGAAGAAATTCATAAAGCTGCTACATGATTGTAACGTCTGTCCATCAAGAATGGTCCAGATACTATCACTCATCCACAGCAAAAAAGGGGCTTTGAGTAGCATGCCCTACATACCAGCTAACGTCACAAACCTAAAGGCAAAGTACCATAGAGAGAGCAAGTTGGCTGACATAGAGGCCACAATGGCCTACTTCGATGAGAAAGCGAAGGAAGATCCAGATTTCTTCTACAGGATAAGATTGGACGATGAGGACCATGTCAGGAACAGGTATTGGGTGGATGGTGCTGCAAGAAGAGCCTACAAACATTTCCGAGATTGCATTTCATACGACGCGACATATCTCACTAATATGTACAAGATGCCATGCGCTCCATTCATAGGAATAAATAACCACAATCAGTCATTGCAGTTCGAATGCGGGCTCGTTCAGAATGAAGACACGGATGGGTACGTTTGGCTGTTCAAGACATTCTTGGAGTGCATGGATGGACTTGCTCCGATGAACATAATAATAGACGAGGATTTTAGCATGCGTGCAGGCATAGAGGAGGTCTTTCCGTTGGCAGTGCACAGGCACTGCAGGTGGCACATTATAAAGAAGGCTGAGGAGACGCTAGGACCGTTCTTTGCTGACCGTCTAGAGCTGCACAAGGCATTCGAGTTGTGCGTAGACCACAGCTTGACGGTGGAGGAGTTTGAAAGGAGCTGGATGGCCATGATTGAAACATATCAAGTCCAAGACAACGAGACTCTTGGTAGCCTGTGGAAGAAGCGAATGTACTGGGTGCCGGCCTACTTCATGCAGTGCTTCTTCCCATTTCTGCAGACTACGCAGCGTAGCAAGGGGTTCAATGCTGTTTTGAAGCGGTGCATGAGCCCTGGCAACTCATTGCTACAGTTTGCCAAGCAATACACAGCTTTGCAACAAAAAATACTGGGATCTAAGCTACAGCAAGAAGCGAACACCGCGCTAAAGCAGCCAAAATTGCTAACATATTTACCGATGGAGAGGCAAATGAGCAAGATATACACCAACAAGATATTTAACAAGTAAGTCAGTTGTGTTGCAATCTTATTTGCACAAGCATGAAGGCAGTAGGTGCCATATAGAATGCAATCCAGTTGAAAAAGCTTATTTGAAAATGATGATTTCTTGAAAAGTAGTCATTGAGTACGGAGTAACCATGATATGTAGATGTCATGTTTAATGAATTACTGTTTGCCATGTTTACTCAACTGCAATTGCCATGTTTAATGAACTACTGTTTGCCATGTTTACTCAACTACAGTTGCCATGTTCAATGAAATGTAGTTGCCATGTTTAATGCACTATACTTCCATTGGGCATGTTGGTATGGAAATGCCAATGCCAATTGAAAATGTTATGCAGTTTCCATGTTCAATGAAATGCAGTTGCCATGTTTACTGAAATGCAATTGCCATGTTTATGCAACTACAGTTGCCATTTTTAATGAAACGTGGTTTCCATGTTTAATGCAATGTACTTCCATTGGGTATGTTGTTATGGAAATGACAATGCCAGTTGAAAATGTTATGCAGTTGCCATGTCTAATGAACTGCAGTTGCCATCCCTAATGTATTGCAGTTGCCATCTCAAATGTACTGTAATTGCCATCTTTAATGTACTACAGTTGCCATGTTTAATGTACTATATTTGCCATGTTCAATGTACTATATTTGCCATGTTCAAACGAAATGTACTTTTATTGGCCACGACAACATAAGGTGCTACAAAAAAGAGTACACGATAGTTTAACAAAAAAACACAAAACTTATAGATTCCAAGAAGAAATAAAGTGTGCCAGCATGTTCACGGCTTTCCAGGTGGATGTACATACGTTCAAGGTGTGTTCTATTTTGGGCATGTCAGATTCAGAACCTGAAGACCCGGACAAAGGGAGGAAATACTTCGTGAAAGCCTCGATAGGCCAAGGCGAATACTACTTCCAATGCTGCAAGTTTGAACGGTACGGAATTGTGTGCTATCACATACTAAAAGTAATGGACATGAACATGGTGACACGGATGCCCCGCCATTTCATAAGGCGGCGATGGACTTGGGACACTAACGACGCGTTGGCACCGCAGACAACAAACGCAGTTTTGGATGTGCATGACGAGAGATCGGAGTAAACCACGGAAGCCGTGAGGCACGTTGTGTTGACAAAGAACTATGCTGAGCTAATTGATGAAGCGTGCAAGAGTGATGAGACAGCGAGAGTCGCAGAAAAACACAGGAAGTCCCTGAAAAGAGAGCTTGATGAGATCAAGAAGAGGAAAACTAAGGAAGCCTTACACAGGTTCCCCCGCACATCAAGTGTGCCTTCGTCCATGGGGCCATCATCTGAAAACTCGGAGATAGGATCTGGAACAGCAAGCACACAAACACAGGTCAGGAACCCGCCCCGTTCCATCACAAAGGGGCGTCCAAAAGAGATAAGATATAAATCGGGATTGGAGATTCAAGCAAAACACAAGAAAACAAAGAAAGGGACGGGCAATCCGTAATCAAATGGGGCACTGTGACATGGTCCTTGGTGACATTTTATTTTGTAATCTAGATGTTCTAATTTTTTCTAAAAATGGGAGAATGACTCTTGAGGGGCATCAGAAGTTGAAGGAAAATGCATTGAATGGATAACTGCAGTTGCCATGTTATGTGTACTTAATCTGCCATGTTATGTGTAGTTAATCTGCCATGCTATTTTATACTAAATCTGCCATGATATTTCATACTGGATCTGCCATGGTAAGTATAATGGATCTGCCATGTTAATTATACTCGATCTGCCATGTTAAGTATACTGGATCTGCCATGTTGTTTATGCTAAATCTGCCGTGTAGTTTGTACTGAATCTGCCATGTTAGTTGTACTAAAATATGCCATGTTATTTGTAATGAATCTGCATCGTGTATATTTCCGTGTTCATTCGACGCGTTTTAGTCACACATAGTGTGTTGTGTGCAATATATGGGAAACAAGTTGAAAAAGTGTAACGTGCATCAACCGCAGAAAAGGTTACGGCTACATGATCAAACTACCATGCTAGCCGGTGCAGTTAGCGGTGAAAAAGAAGAAGCAAACAGCAAAATGAAAAACAACGATAACTTTCACTAACCATGTCTGATGAACTACATTTTCCATGTTTTAAAACATCGTAGATGCATTCGAAACAGCAAACTGGTGCTACAAACGATGAAAGCATAATAATAATGATAAACATAAAACGTATCTGCTGTCACGCCTAAATAGGTTCACATCCACACATATATTACAGAAAATATTCAAATGTCGCCCACACACCACCACTACATACTAGGCTACGCGGGGTTGCAGTCATAACATAGCACACAGACAAAGTTTTGAGAAGAACAAAGGTAGTACCTTACATTCCTCGGCAGCAGAATGTAAGGTAGGCATTCGGTATGGAGCACCACGTGATGACTTGTACTTCTTGGTGACTTTCTTGACAGCTTCCTCTACGAACTCACGTGCTCCGGACCGCTTATTGAAATCTTCATTCGTCAACCAGTTCCATGTGTAAATTTTCCGGAGCTCAACGACTGTTGCAGCTGTGACGACAGGAACCAGTCTACCTTCCCACTTTGCAAGGTATTCCAACGTGTGAAAGCCATAGTCCGTCCTGCACAAGAAAAGAATCAGGTGAACTCGCAAAAAGGACGGAGATAGCAATGATAAACTTCAATTCAGATGTAACAAAAGAGGGGCGGGATTTGTGTAAAGGGCACATGAAGAAAGAGATAGGAAATTACATGTTCCCTTGCTTCGTAGTCGCCACATACTCAATTGGAAAATGTTTGATCTGGACCTTTGAGTGTTCGTAGTGACGGTTCCATGTCTCTTTGAGGTTGTTGATGAAGAATTCAGCATGCGTAGTAAGGTCTCCATCAGTTGCCGAACGCATTGAATCAAGCACCTCAAAACATTGGTTCTTCAGGTCAAGGCAGATCGCGTAGTGGTGACCACACTTGTCGTGTGGGTCATGTGGTGCAAGCTCCTGGAACATGGGGAACAGGACCTGTAAGTAAAATGAAGGAAATAAGAAGCAGGGTTCACATGAAGAACATCAAGGGGACAAAAAAAAGTAGAATCACGTAGAATTTTTGGTTATAGTGGGTAATTAAAAGAAAGTTGCCATCCATGTATGAACAAAGTTGCCTTGTATTTTACTTTGAAGTTGCCACATAGTTTGTACGGGGATGTAAATCAAAAAGTCAGTTTACATGGCAGTTGTTGCCACATGAACATCTGCCACATAAACAGAGTGCAGCTACTGGCAAAAAAACATACCATGGGAAAAAATGTGCAAACAGGGAAGGAGTACTCACACATTTCTTCACTGTGAGCTTGAATTCACCGTGCGCGGCAAAATGCTTCCTCAAGATTTTGTGGTGGAAGTCACCATCCCATATTTTGCAGGTCACACTATAATGCATGATTGTTTTGTCGGGAGACATATCCATATGCTTGTTGACGAAGCCAATCCCACATGCAACTACATTCGTCGACATTTTACCGAGTGGCCTCACGGACTTGGCAAGATCACCCAGGTCGACATATGTCGCTTCGCATTGAATGACCTTAGTTCTGTCCAAACATGAGCTGTATGAAAATGATATAACATGAAAGAATCATGTCTACTAAGTAAAAAAGAAAGAACTAAAACGTAAGCGGATCATATCTAGAAAGTAGAAAAAAGATGAATGGTAGAACGAGCAAAGCAAAATGAGAGATTATGGCATGTGGTCATTACGCTTTCAGCTCCTTCATGTGCTTGCTGCTGGCCCTCGCATTTCCAAATCGCTTGACAATATCGTACAGCTGGTTCTGCTCCTTTGTGGCCTTGACTTCGGGCTTGTAGTCTTCCGTGTACGGATGTACAGCTATCCTGGCAGATACCGACTCATCACTCCCCGATGTACGGATGCCTGTTGTTCTAGCCTGCACATCCGCAACCGGCGGAGATGGTCGGCCACTTGCGTAAGAGTTAGTGGGAACAGTTGATGGTGCAGCAGCAGTTTTGTCGACTGGCGCCTTGTGAACATCTGAGTTGCCACCTGTTGACAACTTTGAATGAAGGCATTCGAGTGGGTCCCTAATGATATGCTTGGCCGCGCGTGTAGTACTATTCTTCACCCTGCAAAAAAAGAAAGCGCATGAAAAATGTATAAGAAATGAACAAAAAATTTGACATGGTAGAAATCTTAAAAAATGAAAAGTAAGTTGAAAGCTGGTAGTTGCCATGTAGGTGGAATAAGAGTTGCCATGTGGCATAGTTAGCAGTTGCCATGCAAATTCAGCAAGAGTTGCCATGCTAGCCAACTTGAAGAATGATAAAAATGTCTGATCTGCCAGGAATGCAATTTCAAAACTAGGTATGTGATGAGCACACAGGCCAATGCAAAGATGGAAGTTGCCATGCAGGTACAAAAAGAGATTCCATTTGGCCTAGATAGCAGTTGCCATGCAAAAACAAGCAGGAGTTGCCATGCAGTTAAAAAGGAATGAGATCATTTGAAAAACAACAGTTGTCATGTGGGACTGATGACAGAAGCCCATGTGGCAAGCTGAACAGATGCATTGAAAAATAAAAAATATAGCAATATAGCAATGAAAGAACATGGAAAACCTACTTCTTGACTGGCTTTCTCATGTCTGGCAACACAACAGGATCCCCGGTGTTGGACGTCGTCGTACGAGGAGATGACCTGGTGGAAGGGGTGTCACCAGAAATGGGGGCACCTTTTTTCAATCGAGCAGAAACACGGGTTGGCGTTGGTGCCTGTTTCTTCGTAACTGCTCGTCCACCAGCTGTCGCCTCACTGCACGTATAAGATGGAGGCAAAAAAAGGTGGCAAGTTTCTAATACGTCTCCGTCCTATCTACTTTTCCAAACACTTTTGCCCTTGTTTTGGACTCTGACTTGTATGATTTGAATGGAACTAACCCGAACTGACGTTGTTTTCAGCAGAATTGCCATGGTGTTGTTTTATGTGCAGAAAATAAAAGTTCTTGGAATGACCTGAAACTCCACGGAACACCTTAGAAAAAACAATAAAAGTTCCTCGCCAAAGATGAAGACCAGGGGGCCCACACCCTTTCCACAAGGGTGGGGGGCACCCCCCCCCTAGGCGCGCCCCCCTACCTCGTGGGCCCCCTAGTGGCCCTCCGACGCCAACTCCAACTCCATATATTGGCTTTCGAGGAGAAAAAAATCAGAGAGAAGAAATCATCGTGTTTTACGATATGGAGCCGCCGCCAAGCCCTAATCTCTCTCGGGAGGGCTGATCTGGAGTCCGTTCGGGGCTCCGGAGAGGGGGATTCATCGCCGTCGTCATCATCAACCATCCTCCATCACCAATTTCATGATGCTCACCGCCGTGCGTGAGTAATTCCATCGTAGGCTTGCTGGACGGTGATGGGTTGGATGAGATTTATCATGTAATCGAGTTAGTTTTGTTAGGGTTTGATCCCTAGTATCCATTATGTTCTGAGATTGATGTTGCTATGACTTTGCTATGCTTAATGCTTGTCACTAGGGCCCGAGTGCCATGATTTCAGATCTGAACCTATTATGTTTTCACGAATATATGTGTGTTCTTGATCCTATCTTGCAAGTCTATAGTCACCTACTATGTGTTATGATCCGGCAACCCCGAAGTGACAATAATCGGGACCACTCCCGGTGATGACCATAGTTTGAGGAGTTCATGTATTCACTATGTGCTAATGCTTTGTTCCGGTTCTCTATTAAAAGGAGGCCTTAATATCCCTTAGTTTCCAATAGGACCCCGCTGCCACGGGAGGGTAGGACAAAAGATGCCATGCAAGTTCTTTTCCATAAGCACGTATGACTATATACGGAATACATGCCTACATTACATTGATGAACTGGAGCTAGTTCTGTGTCACCCTATGTTATAACTTTTACATGACGAACCGCATCCGGCATAATTATCCATCACTAATCCGGTGCCTATGAGTTTTCCATATACTGGTTCTCGCTTATTTACTTTTCCATCGCTACTGTTACAATCACTACAAAACACCAAAAACATTACTTTTGTTGTCTTTACTTTTGTTACTGTTACCACCACTATCATATTACTTTGCTACTAAACACTTTGCTGCAGATACTAAGTTTCCAGGTGTGGTTGAATTGACAACTCAGCTGCTAATACTTGAGAATATTCTTTGGCTCCCCTTGTGTCGAATCAACAAATTTGGGTTGAATACTCTACCCTCGAAAACTATTGCGATCCCCTATACTTGTGGGTTATCAAGACCTTTTTCTGGCGCCGTTGCCGGGGAGCATAGCTCTATTCTTTGAGTCACCTGGGATTTATATCTGCTGGACACTATGAAGAACTTGAAAGATGATTGAACTACTATTTTTCCCTCAACTACGAGGGGAGGTAAGGAACTGCCATCTAGCCTTGCACTAGATTCTCCTTCTGTTATAAGTAAGCTTGTGACACCTAAACCTGCTACTGCTATAAATTCTGATATGTCGCATGTTATTGATGATGCCACTTCTGCTATGCATGATACTTATGATGAAACTACTTCTTTGCTTGATACTACTGTGCCCCTTGGTGAATTTCTTGATGAGCAAATTGCTAGGTCTAGAGAAAGAGAAACTATTGAATCTGAATACGATGATGATAGTGATGATGAGAATATGCCTGCTATTCCTGAGGGTTATCTTTTTGATGCTGAATCTTCTGCAGCTATTTTTGCTTGCCAGGATAGATATGAACTTGAGAGGTTGCTAGTTAAATGGAGTAAAGAATCTTTTAGAGATAGAATGAGACCCGACCCTTCTTTTGCTACTTCACCTATCTGTGTTCCCGATAAGGATTATTATGATTTTTCTGTTGATCCAGATATAATTACTTTGGTTGAATCTGATCCTTTTTATGGGTATGAATCTGAAACTGTTGTGGCACATCTTACTAAGTTAAATGATATAGCTGCCTTGTTTACTAATAATGAGAGATCGCGCTACCATTATTTACTCAAAAAAAATCATTATAATTAAAGGGTGATGCTAAGATATGGTTTAATTCTCTTGATCCTGGTTATGTGCAAAGTCCCCAGGATATGATTTATTACTTCTCTGCTAAATATTTCCCTGTTCATAAGAAACAAGCTGCTTTGAGGGAAATATACAACTTTGTGCAAATTGAAGAAGAGAGTCTCCCACAAGCTTGGGGGAGGCTTCTCAAGTTACTTAATGCTTTGCCTGATCATCCTCTTTAGAAACCTGAAATACTTGATATCTTTTATAATGGACTAACTGATGCTTCCAGAGATTACCTGGATAGTTGTGCTGGTTCTCTTTTCAGAGAAAGAACACCGGATGAAGCTGAAATTCTATTGAATAATATGTTGACAAATGAAAATAATTGGGCACCTCCTGAGCCAGTTCCAGAGCCAATTACTGAGCCTATTCCTAAACCAACTCCAAAAAAGAGAGGTGTTCTATTTCTCAGTCCCGAAGATATGCAAGAGGCAAAGAAATCTATGAAAGAAAAGGTATTAAAGCTGAAGATGTTAAGAATTTACCTCCTATTGAAGAAATACATGGTCTTAATTTACCGCCTGTTGAAGAAGTATATGATCTCAATTACTTATTTACTGAAGAACCTCCTGATATCCCAACACGGGTAGTAAAGGTAAATTCTCTCTATAGATATGATAAAGCTGAAGTCCCCCCTACTAAAATTGCTAGTCAGTGCTTGGATGAGTTTGATGACTTTATGTTTAAGCAAGATGACTTTAATGCTTATTTTGGTAGACAATTAAAACAGAATACCTTTATGATTAAATTCTTGGGTGATTATATGGCTAATATTAGAGGTGAACTTAAACTTGTTAGCAAACATGCTTCTATGGTTACCACTCAAGTAGAACAAGTACTTAAAGCTCAGAAAGAAGTGCTTGATGAAATGAATAGTAAGAAAAATGATTATGCTATTAGAGTGGCTACTAGAACTGGTAGAATGACTCAGGAACCTTTGTATCCTGAAGGCCACCCTAAGAGAATCGAGCAAGATACTCAGAGAAATAATATTGATGTACCTAGTTCTTCTAAGAGGAAGAAAAAGAAAAATGATAGGACTTTGCAAACTTCTAGTGAACCTATCGCTGAACCACCTGAGAATCCAAATGATATCTCTATTTCTGATGCTGAAACACAATCAGGTGATGAACATGAACCTAGTGATAATGTTAATGATAATATTCATGTTGATGCTCAACCTAGTAATGATAATGATGTAGAAGTTGAACCTGCTGTTGATCTTGATAACCCACAACCAAAGAATCAATGTAATGATAAAAGAGACTTCGTTGCTAGGAAACATGGTAAAGAAAGGGAACCATGGGTTCAGAAACCCATGCCTTTTTCTCCGAAACCATCCAAGAAAAAGGATGATGAGGATTTTGAGCAATTTGCTGAAATGATTAGACCCAAATTTTTGCGTATGCGTTTAACTGATGTGCTCAAAACAAATCCTTATGCTAAGTATATGAAGGATATCATTACAAATAAAAGAAAGATACCAAAAACTGAAATTTCCACCATGCTTGCTAATTATACTTTTAAGGGTGGAATACCAAAGGAACTTGGAGATCCAGGAGTACCTACTATACCATGCTCCATTAAGAGAAATTATGTTAAAACTGCTTTATGTGATCTTGGAGCCGGTGTCAGTGTTATGCCTCTCTCTTTATATCAGAGACTTGACTTGAATAAGTTGACACCTACTGAAATATCTTTGCAAATGGCTGATAAATCAACTGATATACCTGTCGGTATTTGTGAGGATGTGCCTGTTGTGGTTGCAAACGTTACTATTTTAATGGACTTTGTTATTCTTGATATTCCCGAGGATGATAGTATGTCTATTATTCTTGGAAGACCTTTCCTTAATACTGCAGGGGCTGTTATTGATTGCAACAAAGGCAATGTCACTTTTCATGTTAATGGCAATGAGCACACGGTACATTTTCCGAGGAAACAACCTCAAGTTTATAGTATCAACTCTATTGGAAAAATTCCATCGATTATATTTGGAGGTTTTGAATTTCCTCTCCCTACTGTCAAGAAAAAGTATGATATTCTTATTGTTGGGGATTTTCATATCCCCGTTGAGGTAACTTAATGTTATTCGAAATTTCTCCGGTTCCGTGATTATTCGGAATGAGTTTGTTAACAAGACTTGATCAACCTTGTTAGTGGGTTCATTTAGATGATCACGAGATGGATGAAACTAGAAGCACAACCTTCTGTACCCTTTTTATATTTTCTGTTATTTAGTAGAAATAAAGTAAAATAGTATTTTCTGTTTGTCTCCTGACTTATCCGTGCAATATAAAAATACCCCGAAAATAAAAGTCCTCAGAATGCCATGCCAATTTAATATGATTTTTTCGGGAATATTTGAGGATTTACTGTGCAAAAATTACCGCGGGGGGAGCTGCCACCTGACCACGAGGGTGGAGGGCGCGCCCTACCCCCCTGGGCGCGCCCCCTACCTCGTGGGCCCACGGTGGCCCTCCTCCACTTATCCCTGCACCCATCTTCTTCCTCTGCCTCACACAAACACGAAAAACCAACTCAAGCACGAGTTCCAGCCCCCGTTGCTGTGATTTTTGATCTCCTTGCTCAAAGCACCTCTCGCAAAACTTCTTGGGGAGATTGTTCCTTGGTATGTGACTCCTCCATTGGTCCAATTAGTTTTTGTTCTAGTGCTTTATTCATTGCAAATTTGTGCTGCATAGGTGACCATGTTCTTGAGCTTGCATGTCAAATTTATATGGTTCCAAGTAGTTCCAATGCTTTATATAGGCTCTAGGCACTTGTGGGAGTTGTTACTATCAATTTTATTGAAGTTGGTTCACTTTTATTTGAAGTTACTAAAAAGTTCAGAAATTTTTCACAGGAAACAATATGTTTAGGAGGATGTTCCAAGGTGGTTCTTCAAGGAAGCAAGGTCCCAGACTTGCAATACGTGATGCTGACGAGGAACCACCAAGAGACGCTCCTGTGAGGCCCTGTGAATGGCCTTCGAAAAATTTTATGAATCAAGTGGGAATCAAAGAAGAATTTAGTGCATATTTGAGTAACACCGGTCTTGAGGACTTTAAAGCTGACAAATGCCCCCAGTATCATGATCTCACAAGTTCATTTGTGAGGAGGTTTGAGTTTTCATCTTCGCGTAATTCTCCTTCAGTCATGTTTGACCTTTATGACAAATCTTATACCATGGACTTAGAGGATTTCACATTTGCTTGCAAACTTCCATCTTGGGGTAATGTCAGGGATCCCCTAAATCTGAATATAGAGACTTTCTTGCTAGAATAACTGTGGGGGAGTCTAGAGATATAACACAAGCCACTATAGGGAGCGTTCACTTTCCTGCTATACATTATGTTTCTCTCTTCATAGGTAGATGCATAAATGCTAAGGATGAAGCATGTCACATGTGTGTCCCTGATCTCAGCATTCTTAGGAGTGCTGTGTTAGGAGACCAATCTTATCATATGGGAGCCATTGTAGCTCGCAGGTTGCATTAGAATAGACATAACGGAGATTTCTTTGGAGGAATTTATGCAACCCGCTTAGCTAATTTTCTTGAGATAGACATTCGTGAGGGTGATAAGTAGTTACCCCCTTCTTATTTAGATTTTGATTCTATGGTTTCCCACCAGTTTGTTGAGAGGACTGAACCACCTCTCCAGTGTCGACTAATCTTTAACAAACATCATGTAGTCCATATTGCTCTTCCTGCTCCTCCCTTCTTTGATTTTCAGACAAAAGGAAGATATATTATTACCAGAGAGGAGGCAGATGGGTACGAGAGGAGAGCGGAGGCTGCTCGACGCCACGCTACAGCTCAGGCGGCGATAACCGCTGCATCGCAGTACGACCCCAGCTTCACCTACGGGTATCCGCCAGGCTATCCCTAGCAATAGACCAACTTAGGCCAAAAGCCTAAGCTTGGGGGAGTACGTATTTCCCACCGACATTACATTTATGTTCACACACACTCATTGCTAGATGTCGGTGCTCATACTCTTTCACTGTAATATCCATGCTAGTTTATTTTCTTTTTCCTGCTTTCTTCTTGTGTTTTTGATAAACCTTAAGAAAAAACAAAAAAATTAGTAGTAGCTTATTCCTTTGCTATAGTAATTAAAAAGAAAACCCAAAAATATTTCCCGTTCTTCTTTTTGCTTGTTGGGAGCTTTCCCGTGTAATTAGTTTTTATTTCTTTTCCTTTCTTTGGGGGTCGAGAAGACTATATTGAAAATGCTTAGTGGCTCTTATATGCATGATTGCTTACTTAATTTAGAGCCCATATTACTTGTCTTCTCTCTTGAGTTGAATGCTTGCAGATTCCAGCTTAGTCCAATGCACGTGCACTCTTATTATTATACACATCGTTCGGTCGTGCAAGTGAAAGGCAATAATGATGATATATGATGGACTTATCGAGATGAGAAAAGCTGGTATGAACTCGACCTCTCTTGTTTTTGTAAATATGATGATTCATCGTTCCTGAGTCAGCTATTATGAAATAAACATATTTGCAATGACATTTAGAGATTATAGTTGCTTGTGACATGCTTGATTAGCTATGAGTTATAATGGTTTACCTTGCGTGCCAACATGCTATTACAATGATTATGATGTGGTATGATGGGATGGTATCCTCCTTTAAATGAATTGAGTGACTCGACTTGGCACATGTTCACGCATGTAGTTGAATCAAATCAACATAGCCTTCATGATATTTATGTTCATGGTGGATTATATCCTACTCATGCTTGTATTCGTGTAAATTAATTTTCATGCATGTTTACGATTGTTGTCACTCTCTCAGTTGGTCGCTTCCCAGTCTTTTGCTAGCCTTCACCTGTACTAAGCGGGAATACTGCTTGTGCATCCAAACTCCTTAAACCCCAAAGTTGTTCCATATGAGTCCACTATACCTACCTATATGCGATATTTACCTGCCGTTCCAAGTAAATTTATATGTGCCAAACTCTAAACCTTCAAATAAACATTCTGTTTTGCATGCTCGATTAGCTCATATGTCAACTAGAGCTGCCCTTATCTTCCGTGTTAGGCGGGTTATTCTCACGAGGGGTGGACTCTTCTCCTCATTCATGAGAAAATGGCTGGTAGCCGGGATGCCCAGTCCCATGCTTTATGCAAACTAAATCAAAATAATTGCAAACAAAACTCCCCCTGGGACCCATTGAATGTTGGAGGCACTCGTTGTTTCGAGCAAGCTATGGATTGATGCTTGTGGAGGAGGGGGAGTGAGGGAGTTCCGGACAAGGGGGTGTCTGGATAGCCGAACTATCATCATCGGCCGGACTCCAAGACTATGAAGATACAAGATTGAAGACTTCGTCCCGTGTCCGGATGGGACTTTCCTTGGCGTGGAAGGCAAGCTTGGCGATACGGATATGTAGATCTCCTACCTTTGTAACTGACTCTGTGTAACCCTAGCCCTCTCCGGTGTCTATATAAACCGGATGGCCCTAGTCCATAGGACGAACAACAATCATACCATAGGCTAGCTTCTAGGGTTTAGCCTCCTTGATCTCGTGGTAGATCTACTCTTGTAACCCACATCATCAATATTAATCAAGCAGGACGTAGGGTTTTACCTCCATCAAGAGGGCCTGAACCTGGGTAAAAACATCGTGCCCCTCGTCTCCTGTTACCATCTGCCTAGACGCACAGTTCGGGACCCCCTACCCGAGATCCGCCAGTTTTGACACCGACATTGGTGCTTTCATTGACAGTTCCTCTATGCCGTCACCGATAGGCTCGATGGCTTCTTCGATCATCATCAACGACGCAGTCCAGGGGGAGACCTTCCTCCCCGGACAGATCTTCGTATTCGGCGGCTTTGCACTATGGGCCAATTCGCTTGGCCAACTGGAGCAGATCGAAAGCTACGCCCTTGGCCGTCAGGTCAGATTTGGAAGTTTGAACTTCACAGCTGACATCCGCGGGGACTAGATCTTCGACGGATCTGAGCCACAGCCGAGCATGCCGCACTGTCACGTCAGGCACGATTTAGCTCTGCCGTCGGACAGTATCCTGGAGGCCGCACTCGAGCCTGCTCCGATCCTCAATTCGGAGCCGGCCACGCAGATCGAGGATGGATGCCTAGACACCGCCTCGGGGGCTGCAACCTCTACGGCGATAGAGCCGAACACTGACTTTGTCCCTCATAAAGCTCATGACTCCAAGGTGCCGGACTCCTCGCCGGACTCCGAACCTCCCGCGCCCGCCTTGATCGAATCCGATTGGGCACCGATCATGAAGTTCACCGCAGCGGACGTCTTTAAACACTCACCTTTCGGCGACATCTTGAGTTCGCTAAAATATCTCTCGTTATCAGGAGAGCCCTGGCCGGACTGCGGTCAGGACGGTTGGGACGCGGACGACGAAGAAATTCAAAGCCCACCCACCACCCACTTGGTAGCCGCTGTCGATGATTTAACCGACATGCTAGACTACGACTACGAGGACATCGACGGTATGGACGACGATGCCGGAGACGACCAAGAACCAGCGCCTAATGGGCGCAGGAAAGCCACCCCAGCACACAACGTATACATGGTGGACACACCAAAAGGAAGGGACAATGAGGAAAAACGGGACGTGGCGAAGGACAACTCCCCCAACAAACAAACAAAGCGGCGATGCAAGCGCCGCCCGAAGACCGGCATCGACAAAAACGGCACCCATATGGACCCGGCCCTAGAGCAGGGCAAAGCAGTGGATGACGCACACGTCACCAAGCAGCCAGCTGGACATGAACCGGACAAGCAACTCATCCCCGGCGAAAATGATCTCACATCACCAGAGCATATGAATCTTTATAAAAGGCTCGTCGCCACTGCAAGAAGTCTGAAGAAGCAAAAGCGGAAGCTCAAAACAGCGGAAGACGCACTCAGAATGAGATGGAGCAAAGTACTCAACACCACAGATAAATATGGCACTAGTCACCAGACAAAGAGCTATCCGAAGCGCAAGCTGCTGCCCAAATTTGACGAGGAGGCCTTCGAGCCCCTGCAGTCAAAAAAGAAAGGGGCCGCCTGGCCGGATAGACGACCAGATGACAGGCCAAGAGCAACACAGGGCGCCACACACAAGCCGGCACATGATCAGCATAAAGATCCTCAGAAAAAGGATAACCCGGCCAGGTCTATCTATGGGCCAAAAAAGAAGACTCCAGGAAGTAACACAACCAGCCGAGCATTTGAAGACAACGGCACACCCAAATATAGGGGCGCCGCACACCCACTATGTTTCACCGACGAGGTACTGGATCATGAATTTCCAGCGGGATTTAAACCCATAAACATAGAGGCATACGACGGAACAACAGACCCCGGAGTCTGGATTGAGGATTAATCCTACACATACACATGGCAAGAGGAGACGATCTCCATGCCATAAAATACCTACCCCTCAAGCTCAAAGGGCCGGCCCGGCATTGGCTTAAAAGCCTCCCAGAAAATACGATTGGAAGTTGGGAAGAGCTTGAGGATGCGTTTCGAGCGAATTTTTAGGGGACTTATGTCCGGCCTCCGGATGCAGATGATTTAAGTCACATAACTCTATAGCCCACAGAATCGGCACGCAAATTCTGGAACAGGTTCCTCACTAAAAAGAACCAAATAGTCGACTGTCCGGACGCTGAAGCCTTAGCAGCCTTTAAACACAACGTCCGAGACGAATGGCTCGCCAGACACCTCGGCCAGGAAAAACCAAGAACAATGGCCGCACTAACAAGTCTCATGACCCGCTTTTGCGCGGGGGAAGACAGCTGGTTGGCTAGATGCAGCACCAGCGACCCGAGTACATCCGAAATCAGGGATGGAAATGGGAAATGACGACGCAAAATAGATCAGCGCCAGAATAAGGAAAATGGCCCAAATAGTATGGCGGTCAACGCCGGATTCAAAAGTTCTCGGCCGAACAACAAAACACTGCCCCTAAAGGATAACAGTGACGAGCTATCCAACCTAAACAAGATTTTGGATAGACTGTGTCAAATACACGGTACCTCCGGGAAGCCTTCAAACCATACCCACAGAGATTGTTGGGTCTTCAAGTAGTTCGGCCGACTTAACGCCGAACACAAAGGGCTCGACACACCAAGTGAAAGTGACGAAACCCAAAAGCAGCGCTCCGGAAACCAAAAGACTTTCCCATTAGAAGTCAAAACAGTGAACTCACTTCACGTGATAACATGCAGCGCGGCCCCTGCTATACCAGGACACCGTCCGCATACTGGGGATAGAACCCACCAAAATTCGCTATAGTAGCACTTCCTTCAAAGGAGTGACGCCAGGCCTTTTTTAGCCAATTTTACAGGCTCTGTACCACTAGAGGTCGTGTTCGGTTCATCCGACAACCTCCGTCGCGACAAAGCTCACCCTCCATCACCCCATTTAGCAGTAGCCCTTAAGCACTACTGGGGCGTGCAGCTTTCGCCCACTTTAATGCAATACCACATTACGCGTCTCTTACGCTTAAAAATGCCCAGTCCACGTGGCATATTCTTAAAACTCCAGGTGTCTCTCGACCATGGAGAATGTGCGGCTGCCTCAACAGCCACACCTTATTCCGACCTTGCAGGTCAAAGCCCCTAAAAACAGGTCATTTAGGCCTCGGACATGGTTAGACGAGTCCGGCGTAACTTAGCAAGGGGCTTCCCAGCTGCATACCCATTTTTTAGGGGGCCGCGTGGATAAATGATGAAAGCCAATAAACCTTAACTTTCTTCATCTTCCAAATTATACTTTATTTTGATACACTTTTTGCACGATATTTCTTAGAAACTAAGTCCTTCTCTTTTACAGATGAAGCACGTGCTACACCCGTCCAGGATACAGCACAACGGAGACACAGGCGCAGACGTGCAGTAGGGACCCGTTGCAAGGATTCTTTTCAGATTAAGACCCTGCGTAAACCTTTCTCACTGTCTCTTGTTGATACACATCCCCCGGTTTCCTACCAGAGCCGAGGAGGAGGCTGGCGTTTTGGCATCGGCCGCGTCAGAAGTTCCCGCCTGTACTTGGACACTAGGGGCTTAGGGCTTTATTCTGCCCGATATCATAAAGACCGAACACCTCAGGGAGTGTTCGGCGTCTCGAGTTAGGCCTTATATGCATCAGCTCCGAATCATGTCTTTGGTCAAATGTTGGGTTTGCCCGGCTCCTGTGTTTTGCTGCCTTACGTTCCGTATCATCGGCTAACGCGGCACCAGGAGAACTACTACGATTGTGCCCCGGTTCGGCCGGGAGAGCACCTCAGTAGAGAAAGCCAAAAACTGACTGTCATGATATAGCGAGAGACTGGACAACCACTCGATCGACCATTGGGAATGTTTAGAATTCCTCCGCTTTGACGAAGGACCGCTTCCCGGTCAGGCACATACGCGCCCCGAGTTCGGAGAAGCGCGGTGCCATCAGGGGCTATATAGTAGCCCCACATAAGAGCTCCTATGGCTAAGTGAAAGTGATAAAGCATTATAGTCTGGTTGCCTAGTTTGCTATGCTATCACCTCCTTAAAAGGACCAAGACGTTGGATTAAGTGTGAAGAAGCGTTTTTCTTTTTGCAAACACCCCCGCACCATGTGCGTGGGGGCTGAAGCCAAAGACTGCCATCTTTCAGATTATACATACATATACGGCCGCACAGGAGATAGTTCAGTACTTGAACACACAAGTATAAAAAGCCATTGCATTATAAACATGATCTTAGAAATCATACATGTCATTCAAACATAACATCTTTCGAGCACTGCGACTCTATTATACGAGCGCCCTGCAGGACTTCCTCAAAGTAATGCTCGGTGGGGAATCGGCTTTTGTCCGAACCCCGGGATGCAACAGCGGTGGCATCCATCTCCGCCCAGTATGTTTTACCACGGGCGAGAGCCATCCGTGCACCTTCTATGCATGCCGACCGCTTCATCGCCTTAATATGCGGCACTGCCCCAAGGAATTGCTGCAACAAGCCAAAATAACTCTTCGGCTTGGATCTTCCCGGCCACAGATGAGTGACCACATCCGTCATGGCAAGTCCGGACAATCTATTTAGCTCAGCCCACTCAACCAACCGATCACTCAGCGGAAGTTGACGCTCCAGACTATGAAATTGAGACCAGAAAAGCTCTTCCATTTCGTGACCCTTCTAGCTTCGGAAGTGCACGACTGCGTCCGCCGCACTTGCTGCCAAGTCCAGATAAGGATCCTCCGCACCATACAATCGGCCGAGCTGAGCATACTTCGGATCCGTGAACTTCCTGCACAGCATAAAGGGCTTTCCAGCCACAATGTCTCGGATTTGACGCAGTTCCTCCTTCATAGCCCGCATCGAACTACGGGCATCTTTGGCTTCGGCGTCGGCCTTCTTCAGGTCCTCTTGCTCCGCTCGATGTTCTCTTTCAAGAACCTCCTGGCGGTCGGTAGCAACTTTTAATTTCGCGGCCATTCCGGCCATCTCCTCCCTGCTTCGGCAGTGCGCAGCCTTCTCGGCTTCTAGCTCTTCCACTGCCTTCGAGGCAGCCGCCTCGCTTTTTCTGGCTTGCTCCTTGGCCCGAGCAAGTTCGGCTCGAAGGCCTTCCATAGCGGCAGCGCCATCTGCATCAAGCATACACATTGTAAGGCACGGGCGTCAGCCTCCTTACTAGGCGACCACGGAGCAAACACGTACCTTGTGACTCATCCAGTCGTTTATTGACTAGCGAGATGTCCGCATCCGCAATGTCGAGTTGCTTTCTCAGCTCGGCAAATCCATCAGTCCGGCTGGCCACCGGACGATCCGCCACCTGCATAGGAAAGGAGGCATTCTATAACTGAGATTACGACCCTTGGCAGGCTATCGCTTTCGACAGCATACCAAGTCTCAGGGGCTACTATCTATACAGGGCGCACTTCATGTGCAAAACTATCAACAGGTATGTCATTTTTTGCGTACCTCAAATACCGTCAGTAAAATTCCGACGGCCTCATACAACCCGGTTGGCGCACGAAATCCTCTCAATCACATCACCCAATAATGTGCGGTGATCTTCTGAGATGGACGCCCTCTTAAGCAAATCCTGCAGCTCCACCGGCCGTACTCCAATGGGCGCCAAACTCTCCGGTCCCGCTGGACTCAGGGAGACCCTCCGCGACGACACCTCAGGGTCGTCCGCCCCGCATGATGGGGCGGTAGATGAAGCTGTTTCGCTTTCCATCATCTCCGGACGAAGGTCTCCCGAAGATGAGCTGCGCTGAGATGGGCTGAGATCCGAACTACAAGGTAAAAACTTCGTTACCTTTAGACATTAAGCAGGGGTGACTGATAATTATAAAATCCCCCTTTTCACTTACAGCTCGTTAGAGGGCTGATTCCTCCGAGGAGACAATACGACCGGGGCGCTTTCTGGCGCAGGACCTTCTGGTACAGATTTCTTTCCCCGTTTTGAGGCCTTGGCCTCCGGGTCTTCGGAAGCGTTCCTCTTCTCCCCCTGGAAGGGGGGACTCTCGATTCCTCCCTTACTAAACGCCTCCTTGGCAGAGGTGACAGTTTCCCCGTGCCCCCCTTCGCCCTCATCCGAAGGTGCAACCTCCAACATTTTGATTAACATGGGATCCTGCGTGGTCTTAGGGAGGGGGGCCGGACACCGTATCAGTTTTGCTTGCGCTATCCACTCCTGTCCAGGGATAGCTGGTTAAAAGGCAAGCTCACGAAAAATAAATGGACGGTGTGTTCGAACACAGGGCTACTTACTTGAGTATCCGGGCGATTGCAGCTTAGGCCAGCGTCCTCGGTCAATTCCGAATGCGTCTCTTGCGATCCGAAGAACAGTTTATACATCTCCATGGGAGTCAAACCCATGAAGTGTTGAAGAGCTCGTGGCCCCTCCGGATTAAATTCCCACAGGCGGAGGGGGCGACGTTTGCAGGGCAGTAGGCGCCGGATCAACATGACCTGCACCACAGCGACCAGATTGATCTCCCTTTCTTGGAGGCCTCAAATCCGGTCCTGCAGCAGGGGGACGTCTTTGGGCGGCCCCCAGTCACGCCCCTTGTTGACCCATGATGTCAGCTGCTGTGGAGGGCCCGAGCGAAAGACGGGCGGCGGCTTCTGCCTGCAGCCCCCGGGAGCGGTGATATAAAACCACTCATGTTGCCACAAGCCAAGCTCCTCTTGGAAAGAGCCCTTGGGCCATGGAGCTTCGGCCCTCTTGCTTGTAACCTCCCCGCTGCACTCTGCCTGACGCCCCTCAATCATCTTCGGCTCCATGTTGAAGGTTTTGAGCCATAAGCCGAAGTGAGGGGTAGTGCGGAGGAAGGCTTCACAGACGCCAATGAATGATGAGATATGGAGGATGGACTCTGGAGCCAGGTCATGGAATTCCAGCCCATAGTAAAACATGAGCCCCCTCATGAAGGGATCTGTCGGGAAGCCTAAACCCCGACGGAAGTGAGACACGAACACGACGATCTCGCCAGGCTCGGGAGTTGGAATAACTTGCCCTCTGGCAGGCAGCCTATGCAAAATCTCGTAGGTTAAATACCTGGCATCTCTCAGCTTTAGCACGTCCTCCTCCATGATGGAGGAGGGCATCCACCGGCCTCGTAGATCAGGACCGGACATTGTCGAAGATCGAAGGTACCTGAATTCGGAGCCCTGGGTGTTGGAACTCAAGGAGAGGGGAGGATTCGATAGAGGATTGAATAAGAAGAACGGGCCTTGGTCTCATTGTAAAGAGGAAGAGTACCAAGAGCCATCCCCGTGACCGTTTGGAACCCGCCTTCGATGGAGGGGGCGTGGCAACGGGCGCGGTTGGGTTTCCCACGTCCGTATTAATGGGAATCTCGGAATAAGGGGAACACGATCTCTGCTTCGACAAGACGTGCCAAGGAAACCACCTCGCTAAATGCTGAGGTGGAACAACAAAAACAATTCGAGTAAAGGCTTGGAAGTGGTGTGACGTCACGCCACAGAATACGTCAGGAGATTGATCTTGTGTAATATTATTCTCTCTACGGTGGTATGTGGAATTTAATTTTGCAAAGCCGGACACTATCCTGGTGTTCACAATCTTCTATAAATTATTCGGAGGAGGAACCCGCCTTGCAATGCCGAAGACAATATGCGCGCCGGACTCGTCGTCATTGAAGCCTGGTTCAGGGGATACTGAGGGCGTTCCGGACTAGGGGGTGTCCGGATAGCCGAACTATCATCATCGGCCGGACTCCAAGACTATGAAGATACAAGATTGAAGACTTCGTCCCGTGTCCGGATGGGACTTTCCTTGGCGTGGAAGGCAAGCTTGGCGATACGGATATGTAGATCTCCTACCTTTGTAACCGACTCTGTGTAACCCTAGCCCTCTCCGGTGTCTATATAAACCGGATGGCCCTAGTCCATAGGACGAACAACAATCATACCATAGGCTAGCTTCTAGGGTTTATCCTCCTTGATCTCGTGGTAGATCTACTCTTGTAACCCACATCATCAATATTAATCAAGCAGGACGTAGGGTTTTACCTCCATCAAGAGGGCCTGAACCTGGGTAAAAACATCGTGTCCCTCGTCTCCTGTTACCATCCGCCTAGACGCACAGTTCGGGACCCCCTACCCGAGATCCGCCGGTTTTGACACCGACATTGGTGCTTTGATTGAGAGTTCCTCTGTGCTGTCACCGATAGGCTCGATGGCTTCTTCGATCACCATCAACGACGCAGTCCAGGGGAGACCTTCCTGCCCGGACAGATCTTTGTATTCGGCGGCTTTGCACTGCGGGCCAATTCGCTTGGCCAACTGGAGCAGATCGAAAGCTACGCCCCTGGCCGTCAGGTCAGATTTGGAAGTTTGAACTTCACGGCTGACATCCGCGGGGACTTGATCTTCGACGGATCCGAGCCACAGCCGAGCATGCCGCACTATCACGTCAGGCACGATTTAGCTCTGCCGCCGGACAGTATCCTGGAGGCCGCACTCGAGCCCGCTCCGATCCTCAATTCGGAGCCGGCCGCGCAGATCGAGGATGGATGCCTAGACACCGCCTCGGGGGCTGCAACCTCTACGACGATAGAGCCGAATACTGACTTTGTCCCTCATAAAGCTCATGACTCCAAGGTGCGGGACTCCTTGCCGGACTCCGAACCTCCCGCGCCCGCCTTGATCGAATCCGATTGGGCACCGACCATGGAGTTCACCGCAGCGGACGTCTTTCAACACTCACCTTTCGACGACATCTTGAGTTCGCTAAAATATCTCTCATTATCAGGACTGCCCTGGACGGACTGCGGTCAGGACGGTTGGGACGTGGACGACGAGGAAATTCAAAGCCCACCCACCACCCCCTTGGTAGCCGATGTCGATGATTTAACCGACATGCTAGACTACGACTCCGAGGACATCGACGGTATGGACGACGATGCCGGAGACGACCAAGAACCAGCGCCTAACGGGCACAGGAAAGCCACCCCAGTCCACAACGTATACATGGTGGACACACCAAAAGGAAGCGACAATGAGGAAAAATGGGACGTGGCGAAGGACAACTCCCCCAACAAACAAACAAAGCGGCGACGCAAGCGCCGCTCGAAGACCGGCATCGACAAAAACGGCACCCATATGGACCCGGCCCTAGAGCAGGGTGAAGCAGTGGACGACGCACATGTCAACAAGCAGCCAGCCGGACATGAACCGGACAAGCAACTCATCCCCGGCGAAAATGATCTCACATCACCAGAGCATATGAATCTTCATAAAAGGCTCGTCGCCACTGCAACAAGTCTGAAGAAGTAAAAGCGGAAGCTCAAAACAGCGGAAGACGCACTCAGAATGAGATGGAGCAAAGTACTCAACACCGCAGATAAATATGGCACTAGTCACCAGACAAAGAGCTATCCGAAGCGCAAGCTGCTGCCCAAATTTGACGAGGAGGCCTTCGAGCCCCTGCAGTCAAAAAAGAAAGGGGCCGCCTGGCCGGATAGATGACCAGATGACAGGCCAAGAGCAACACAGGGCGCCACACACAAGCCGGCACATGATCAGCATAAAGATCCTCAGAAAAAGGATAACCCGGCCAGGTCTATCTATGGGCCAAAAAAGAAGACTCCAGGAAGTAACACAACCAGCCGAGCATTTGAAGACAATGGCACACCCAAATATAGGGGCGCCGCACACCCACTATGTTTCACCGACGAGGTACTGGATCATGAATTTCCAGCGGGATTTAAACCCATAACATAGAGGCATACGACGGAACAACAGACCCCGAAGTCTGGATTGAGGATTATATCCTACACATACACATGGCAAGAGGAGACGATCTCCATGCCATAAAATACCTACCTCTCAAGCTCAAAGGGCCGGCCCGGCATTTGCTTAAAAGCCTCCCAGAAAATAGGATTGGAAGTTGGGAAGAGCTTGAGGATGCGTTTCGAGCGAATTTTCATGGGACTTATGTCCGGCCTCCGGATGCAGATGATTTAAGTCACATAACTCAACAGCCCGGAGAATCAGCACGCAAATTCTGGAACAGGTTCCTCACTAAAAAGAACCAAATAGTCGACTGTCCGGACGCTAAAGCCTTAGCAGCCTTTAAACACAACGTCCGAGACGAATGGCTCGCCAGACACCTCGGCCAAGAAAAACCAAGAACAATGGCCGCACTAACAAGTCTCATGACCCGCTTTTGCGCGGGGGAAGATAGCTGGTTGGCTAGATGCAGCACCAGTGACCCGAGTACATCCGAAATCAGGGATGGAAATGGGAAATCACGACATAAAAAAGATCAGCGCCGGAATAAGGAAAATGGCCCAAATAGTACGGCGGTCAACGCCGGATTCAAAAGCTCTTGGCCGAACAACAAAACACTGCCCCTAAAGGATAACAGTGATGAGCTATCCAACCTAAACAAGATTCTGGATAGACTGTGTCAAATACACGGTACCTCCGGGAAGCCTGCAAACCATACCCACAGAGATTGTTGGGTCTTCAAGCAGTTCGGCCGACTTAACGCCGAACACAAAGGGCTCGACACACCAAGTGAAAGTGACGAAACCCAAAAGGAGCGCTCCGGAAACCAAAAGACTTTCCCATTAGAAGTCGAAACAGTGAACTCACTTCACGTGATAACACGCAGCGCGGCCCCTGCTATACCAGGACACCGTCCGCATACTGGGGATAGAACCCACCAAAATTCGCTATAGCAGCACTTCCTTCAAAGGAGTGACGCCAGGCCTCTTTTAGCCAATTTTATAGGCTCTGTACCACTAGAGGTCGTGTTCGGTTCATCCGACAACCTCCGTCGCGACAAAGCTCACCCTCCATCACCCCATTTAGCAGTAGCCCTTAAGCACTACTGGGGCGTGCAGCTTTGGCCCGCTTTAATGCAATACCACATTACGCATCTCTTACGCTTAAAAATGCCCGGTCCACGTGGCATATTCTTAAAACTCCAGGTGTCTCTCGACCATGGAGAATGTGCGGCTGCCTCGACGGCCACATCTTATTCCGACCTTGCAGGTCAAAGCCCCTAAAAATAGGCCAGTTAGGCCTCGGACATGGTTAGACGAGTCCGGCGTAACTTAGCAAGGGGCTTCCCAGCCGCATACCCTTTTTTTAGGGGGCCGCGCGCATAAATGATGAAAGCCAATAAAGCTTAACTTTCTTCATCTTCCAAATTATACTTTATTTTGATACACTTTTTGCATGATATTTCTTAGAAACTAAGTCCTTCTCTTTTACATATGAAGCACGTGCTACACCCGTCCAGGATACAGCACAATGGAGACACAGGCGCAGACGTGCAGTAGGGACCCGTTGCAAGGATTCTTTTCAGATTAAGACCCTGCGTAAATCTTTCTCACTGTCTTTTGTTGATACACATCCCCCGGTTTCCTACTAGAGCCGAGGAGGAGGCTGGCGTTTTGGCATCGGGCGCGTCAGAAGTTCCCGCCTGTACTTGGACACTAGGGGCTTAGGGCTTTATTCTGCCCAATATCATAAAGACCGAACACCTCAGGGAGTGTTCGGCGTCTCGAGTTACGCCTTATATGCATCAGCTCCGAATCATGTCTTTGGTCAAATGTTGGGTTTGCCCGGCTCCTGTGTTTTGCTGCCTTACGTTCCGTATCATCGACTAACGCGGCACCAGGAGAACTACTGCGATTGTGCCCCGGTTCGGCCGGGAGAGCACCTCAGTAGAGAAAGCCAAAAACTGACTATCATGATATAGCGAGAGACTGGTCAACCACTCGATCGACCATTGGGAATGTTTAGAATTCCTCCGCTTTGACGAAGGACCGCTTCCTGGTCAGGCACATACGCGCCCCGAGTTCGGAGAAGCGCGGTGCCCTCAGGGGCTATATAGTAGCCCCACATTCGAGCTCCTATGGCTAAGTGAAAGTGATAAAGCATTATAGTCCAGTTGCCTAGTTTGCTATGCTATAACCTCCTTAAAAGGACCAAGACATTGGATTAAGTGTGAAAAAGCGTTTTTCTTTTTGCAAACACCCCCGCACCATGTGCGTGGGGGCTGAAGCCAAAGACTGCCATCTTTCAGATTATACATACATATACGGCCGCACAGGAGATAGTTCAATACTTGAACACACAAGTATAAAAAGTCATTGCATTATAAACATGATCTTAGAAATCATACATGTCATTCAAACATAACATCTTTCGAGCACTGCGACTCTATTATACGAGCGCCCTGCAGGACTTCCTCAAAGTAATACTCGGTAGGGAATCGGCTTTTGTCCGAACCCCGGGATGCAACAACGGTGGCATCCATCTCTGCCCAGTATGTTTTACCACGGGCGAGAGCCATCCGTGAACCTTCTATGCATGCTGACCGCTTCATCGCCTTAATATGCAGCACTGCCCCAAGGAATTGCTGCAACAAGCCAAAATAACTCTTCGGCTTGGCTCTTCCCGGCCACAGATGAGTGACCACATCCATCATGGCAAGTCCGGACAATCTATTTAGCTTAGCCCACTCAACCAGCCGATCACTCAGTGGAAGTTGACGCTCCGAACTATGGAATTGAGACCAGAAAAGCTCTTCCATTTCGTGACCCTTCTGGTTTCGGAAGTGCACGACTGCGTCCGCCGCACTCGCTGCCAAGTCCAGATAAGGATCCCCCGCACCATACAATCGGCCGAGCTGAGCATACTTCGGATCCGTGAACTTCCTGCGCAGCATAAAGGGCTTTCCAGCCACAATGTCTCGGATTCGACGCAGTTCCTCCTTCATAGCCCGCATCGCACTACGGGCATCTTTGGCTTCGGCGTCGGCCTTCTTCAGGTCCTCTTGTTCCGCTCGATGTTCTCTTTCAAGAACCTCTTGGCGGTCGGTAGCAACTTTTAATTTCGCGGCCATTCCGGCCATCTCCTCCCTGCTTCGGCAGTGCGCAGCCTTCTCGGCTTCTAGCTCTTCCGCTGCCTTCGAGGCAGCCGCCTCGCTTTTTCTGGCTTGCTCCTTGGCCCGAGCAAGTTCGGCTCGAAGGCCTTCCATAGCGGCAGCGCCATCTGCATCAAGCATACACATTGTAAGGCACGGGCGTCAGCCTCCTTACTAGGTGACCACGGAGCAAACACGTACCTTGTGACTCATCCAGTCGTTTATTGACCAGCGAGATGTCCGCATCCGCAACGTCGAGTTGCCTTCTCAGCTCGGCAAATCCATCAGTCCGGCTGGCCACCGGACAATCCGCCACCTGCATAGGAAAGGAGGCATTCTATAACTGAGATTACGACCCTTGGCATGCTATCGCTTTCGACAGCATACCAAGTCTTAGGGGCTACTATCTATACAGGGCGCACTTTATGTGCAAAACTGTCAACAGGTATGTCATTTTTTGCGTACCTCAAATCCCATCAGTAAAATTCCGACGGCCTCATACAACCCGGTTTCGGCAGACGAAATCCTCTCAATCACATCACCCAATAATGTGTGGTGATCTTCTGAGATGGACGCCCTCTTAAGCAAATCCTGCAGCTCCACCGGCCGTACTCCAATGGGCGCTGAACTCTCCGGTCCCGCCGGACTCAGGGAGACCCTCCGCAACGACACCTCAGGGTCATCCGCCCCACACGATGGGGCGGTAGATGAAGGCGTTTCGCTTTCCATCATCTCCGGACGAAGGTCTCCCGAAAATGAGCTGCGCTGAGATGGGCTGAGATCCGAACTACAAGGTAAAAACTTCGTTACCTTTAGACATTAAGCAGGGGTGACTGATAATTATAAAATCCCCCTTTTCACTTACGACTCGTTAGAGGGCTGATTCCTCCGAGGAGACAATATGACCGGGGCGCTTTCTGGCGCAGGACCTTCTGGTACAGATTTCTTTCCCCGTTTTGAGGCCTTGGCCTCCGGGTCTTCGGAAGTGTTCCTCTTCTCCCCCTGGAAGGGGGGACTCTCGATTCCTCCCTTACTAAACGCCTCCTTGGCAGAGGTGACAGTTTCCCCGTGCCCCCCTTCGCCCTCATCCGAAGGTGCAACCTCCAACATTTTGATTAACACGGGATCATGCATGGTCTCAGGGAGGGGGGGCGGACACCGTATCAGTTTTGCTTGCGCTATCCACTCATGTCCAGGGATAGCTGGTTAAAAGGCAAGCTCACGAAAAATAAATGGACGGTGTGTCCAAACACAGGGCTACTTACTTGAGTATCCGGGCGATTGCAGCTTAGGCCAGCGTCCTCGGTCAATTCCGGATGCGTCTCTTGCGATCCGAAGAACAGTTTATACATCTCCATGGGAGTCAAACCCATGAAGTGTTGAAGAGCTCGTGGCCCCTCCGGATTAAATTCCCACAGGCGGAGGGGGCGACGTTGGCATGGCAGTAGGCGCCGGATCAACATGACCTGCACCACTGCGACCAGATTGATCTCCCTTTCTTGGAGGCCTCGAATCCGGTCCTGCAGCAGGGGAACGTCTTTGGGCGGCCCCCAGTCTCGCCCCTTGTTGACCCATGACGTCAATTACTATGGAGGGCCTGAGCGAAAGACGGGCAGCGGCTTCTGCCTGCTGCCCCGGGGAGCGGTGATATAAAACCACTCCTGTTGCCACAAGCCGAGCTCCTCTTGGAAAGAGACCTTGGGCCATGGAGCTTCGGCCCTCTTGCTTATAACCGCCCCGCCGCACACTGCCTGACGCCCCTCAATCATCTTCGGCTCCACGTTGAAGGTTTTGAGCCATAAGCCGAAGTGAGGGGTAGTGCGGAGGAAGGCTTCACAGACGACAATGAATGATGAGATATGGAGGATGGACTCCGGAGCCAGGTCATGGAATTCCAGCCCATAGTAAAACATGAGCCCCCTCATGAAGGGATCCGTCGGGAAGCCTAAACCCCGACGGAAGTGAGACACGAACACGACGATCTCGCCAGGCTCGGGAGCTGGAATAACTTGCCCTCGGGCAGGCAGCCTATGCGAAATCTCGTAGGTTAAATACCTGGCATCTCTTAGCTTTAGCACGTCCTCCTCCGTCACGGAGGAGGGCATCCACCGGCCTCGTAGACCAGGACCGGACATTGTCAAAGATCGAAGGTACCTGAATTCGGAGCCCTGGGTGTTGGAACTTAGGGAGAGGGGCGGATTCGATAGAGGATTGAATAAGAAGAACGGGCCTTGGTCTCATTATAAAGAGGAAGAGTACCAAGAGCCATCCCCGTGACCGTTTGGAACCCGCCTTCGATGGAGGGGGCGTGGCAACGGGTGCGGTTGGGTTTCCCACGTCCGTATTAATGGGAATCCTGGAATAAGGGGAACACGATCTCTGCTTGGACAAGACGTGCCAAGGAAACCGCCTCGCTAAACGCTGAGGTGGAACAATAAAAACAATTCTAGTAAAGGCTTGGAAGTGGTGTGACGTCACGCCACAGAATACGTCAGCAGATTGATCTTGTGTAATATTATTCTCTCTACGGTGGTATGTGGAATTTATTTTTGCAGAGCCGGACACTATCCTAGTGTTCACAATCTTCTATAAATTATTCGGAGGAGGAACCCGCCTTGCAATGCCGAAGACAATATGCGCGCCGGACTTGTCGTCATTGAAGCCTGGTTCAGGGGCTACTGAGGGAGTTCCGGACTAGGGCGTGTCCGGATAGCCGAACTATCATCATCGGCCGGACTCCAAGACTATGAAGATACAAGATTGAAGACTTCGTCCCGTGTCCGGATGGGACTTTCCTTGGCGTGGAAGGCAAGCTTGGCGATACGGATATGTAGATTTCCTACCTTTGTAACCGACTCTGTGTAACCCTAGCCCTCTCCGGTGTCTATATAAACCGGATGGCCCTAGTCCATAGGACGAACAACAATCATACCATAGGCTAGCTTCTAGGGTTTAGCCTCCTTGATCTCGTGGTAGATCTACTCTTGTAACCCACATCATCAATATTAATCAAGCAGGACGTAGGGTTTTACCTCCATCAAGAGGGCCCGAACCTGGGTAAAAACATCATGTCCCTCGTCTCTTGTTACCATCCGCCTAGACGCACAGTTCGGGACCCCCTACCCGAGATCCGCCGGTTTTGACACCGACAATGACCATAGTTTGAGGAGTTCATGTATTCACTATGTGCTAATGCTTTGTTCCAGTTCTCTATTAAAAGGAGGGCTTAATATCCCTTAGTTTCCAATAGGACCCCACTTCCACGGGAGGGTAGGACAAAAGATGCCATGCAAGTTCTTTTTCATAAGCACGTATGACTATGTACGGAATACATGCCTACATTACATTGGTGAACTGGAGCTAGTTCTGTGTCACCCTATGTTATAACTGTTACATGACAAACTGCATCCGGCATAATTATCCATCACTAATCCGGTGCCTACGAGTTTTCCATATACTGGTTCTCGCTTATTTACTTTTCCGTCGCTACTGTTACAATCACTACAAAATACCAAAAACATTACTTTTGCTGTCTTTACTTTTGTTATCGTTACCACCACTATCATATTACTTTGCTACTAAACACTTTGCTGCAGATACTAAGTTTCCAGGTGTGGTTGAATTGACAACTCAGCTGCTAATACTTGAGAGTATTCTTTGGCTCCCCTTGTGTCGAATCAACAAATTTGGGTTGAATACTCTACCCTCGAAAACTGTTGCAATCCCCTATACTTGTGGGTTATCAGTGTCAGACAGCAAACTCATTACCGTGCTTAGCAAAACAAATGCAAAAGGGGTCAGTCTGTTCAAAAAATATAGACAAAACAAAACACTAAAATAAAAGTCGAACCTCCTCCTAGCAGCTACGGGATCAGTCCTAGACCTCTTGCCAGGAGAACCCTGCCCAACATCCTCTGGAGCCCTCCCCTCTTTGAGGGCAACACCCCCTCGCCTCTCGCAGCCGTATGTTCTTTGACTTTCTCCGGTGGAGGGACATTTGGTGCATCCTTGCCCTTCTGACCACCTGCACGAACTTCGACATGTTCATCATTATCGATGTCCTGTTGCACATTCTCCATTTCATCGTCATCATCCTTGTTGAGACCAGCGTCTCCATCTAGTTCATCTTGTGTGTCAGCAAGCTCTTGGGAACTGTTGTAGTCATACCGGCCACGGCAACTAGTTGGCCGATGTGTCCGTTCTACGACAAATGTAGTGAACTGCCTCGCAATCGCATCACTGTCAGAGCCATTAAGGGACGTCCAACCCTCAACCAACTTCCCGAGCAAGCTGGTCATTTCGGATGCAAACTGCCCAATTAGATGCTCAACAGGTGCCCTCGCCTGTGCAGGAAACAGGAAGCAGCAATAACCAACCATATTAGAGTCACTTGCACAAGATCAAAAATAATCCAAGGCAACCGTAGATATATATCTTTGATTACCTTAGTAGGGCAAGACGGAGCTGAGTGCACATCCATCCACTTTCCAAAGTTTTGAGGCCCCCCAAACATGCTGTAGTCTATAGCATGCTTGGCCATCAGCTGGAAATAACCAAAAAATAGCTAGGATGTAAGAGAGAGAATGATGAACATTGACTAACAGTTCATGTATTGCAAATACAACAAAAAAGATGAGAATATAAGTTTCAGCACGGATGACAGAGTTGTCATGTGGAGTGAGACATGGATACCATGCGCAGACAGCCATGGCTAACAAGGTAGTCATCTCTTGTTAGCCACAGACGGTTGCCACATGAGGATTTTTTCATATGTTATGCCGCAAAAAATTTTAAGAATGTCGTGTAGAGAAAGAAACCAGAACTAACCTGCAGTTTTCCATATTTGGTATCAGTTACCCTGTCTGCAGCAAGCACAGCCTTGACAGCATCATAAGTCCACGCAGAAACAGCAAACTTGTGTGTAGGCCGCGGGCCTCCTGTCCCAATGAAATCCACGATGGACAGATCAAGACAGTCGACGTACATCAGCTGATGTACAACAATTTTAAAAGAAAGAAATATCAGTTGCCATCATGGTATTTTGCAAAAATAGGCTAATGTATGTTCCTACAATCATCAAGTTGAAGTGCATGAAAAAAGAAAAAAAGAAGTTGCCATCTGTCTGTGCTAGTTGCCATCTGTATGTGCTAGTTGTCATCATAGTATGATGGCAGTTGCCATATTGTCATGATGGCAGTTGCCATATTGTCATGATGGTAGTTGCCATCTTGTTATGATCAGGTTGCCATGCATGAATAAAGGTGTTAAAGAGTGTTCACAGAAAGGACTGGTAAAAAAATACCATTAAATGCAGTCGACAACCCTTCTGGTACATCTTGCTTGAGAATACATCATGCAGGAAGTCGACAATGAACTTACACCAATTCATGTTCTTCACATCTTTCAGTTTCGCCTGCACCGCACAATTTTCAGGACAACGAGTTGCCGCATCAGAAATCAAATGGAAAAACATCAAAAAAACTGGCAGTGACTAGCTTGCACATGACATCGGAGCCAAAAGATTGAAGGAAAATAATGGAGTAACGATAGATCATTGACCAGGATGGGGAAGCATTTGTTGCTTGGGCGAAGAGAAGTGGTCGGCGCAAAAACAGCTGAGATGAGGTACATGAGTAGTTTCATCTTAAAAACCTCGCCATGGGTTGTCATGTCCTGCGGCGAATCTGCCAGGAAAGTCGTGTTCGGCATGGATTCCAACCCAGGAAACAAACGGGGGAACAACGTTTCCTTGATCTTATTATTGACCTCATACGGGACTTTGATTTCTCCACGGGGCACACCCAAAGTGCAGAACACGGATTCCTCTTTCAACGGCAGTCTTCCACGTCCCGGAATCACAAATTCTCTGGAGGTGGGGTCGTAAATCTCACCAAGCCAGTCGCATACAGGGTTGACTAGATTCTTGCACCGGACATCCATCAGAGCCTGCATACCCATCTCAGCAGCAGCTCCCTTCTGATCGTCGGTAAATCTGTCAGTCAATGAAGTCAGTCGTTCCTGCGAGGCCCTGTTGCGAGTACGTTTCTTCTTCTGCTAAACAGACAAATGATCATTTGTTGCCATGTTTTCACTGTCATGAAATTTTAGTTCATAACAGACGACTGCAAGCTCGAGGTGGAAACCAAGAACATATGCAGGAGGAGGAGGGGTGTGGACAGTTGCCTCGTCGCCGTCTTTTCTCCGTCCAGTTGCCCGATTCTACTGTGGTGGATCCATGAAATCATCATCATCGTTTTGATGATCGCCGCGAGCCATTTTGCTGAGGTAAGAACAGACCAAATTGTCAGGGTGGAAATGAAATGTAGGAAGTAAGTAGTTGCCACCTAACAGAATGTGCTTGCCGAATGGGCTCGATTGAAATGGCAACAAGTGAATGCAAATATCACATGAACACAGACGCACCCCCCTATGATTGTCGAAAAACATAAATGTGGCAATTAAGCACATTGGTTTCATTTGAAAAAAATGTACAGATGTGCACTTAAAAACAAAATGTTGAAGTTGTCATGTTAGCACAAGATATTACGAAAGAAAGCCACAAATCTTCCACTGCACAAACATAAAATATGGTAGCTCACACCCTGTCCTCATACAAAAATGGCTTGCCATGTGTTAAATAGCAGAATGTGCTAGGTTAAAATTGTCATGTTAAAATGCAACACAGAATTTAAAAAAGCGATGAAAAATATCTACTGAACAACCTGAAATTGCAACGCACACACTGACCTCATATCAAAAATGAGTTGCCATTTAGTACGGACAAATATGTTCAGATATCACAACTCAGCTTGCAAAACACGAAACTGGGTCTGCCGTACAATGAATTTGCCACATTATCCTGCCTATAACATGGTAACAGACATGTTGTGTTCAGACAAATACTTGCCACATGGAAAGCATATATATGGCATCTGACACAGTTGATGTGCAAATTAGTTGCCATCCAGTGCACATAGTTGCTGAAACTGACAAGACTATCTAGTTATTATACTTTGCCATGCCACATTATCCTGTCAGTTGCCACAAATCAGCGTGGCAAAGCACAAAAATTTGGGTCTGTAGTACAATGAATTTGCCACATTATCCTGCCTACAACATGGCAACAGCCATAGTGTGTTCACATAAATACTTGCTACATGGAAAGCATATATGTGGCAACTGACACAGTTGATGTGCAGATTAGTTGCCATCCAGTGCAAATGGTTGCTGAAACTGTAATGACTACCTATTTACTACACTTTATCGTGCCTACAGTGTGGCAACGGCCACAGCCTATGCGCGAAATTAGTTGCCACATGGAAAGCATATTTGTGGCAACTATCATAGTCAATCAGGAAATTAGTTGCCATACAGTCATGATTGTCACTCAAACTACCATGTTTGCCTTCATACTGCACTTTGAAAAACAACTACCTAGATCTAGGGTTCAATGGCAACTATCATGACTTGAAATTCATCGCCAAAATTCTCCCCGCACTGACTGCAAATAGCAATTCGAAGCAATGCGCAACTATCAGATAGAAAAAACGATGGCTAAATCCCAAGGCACAACCAGTATGTGGCTCCGGACAGGCCGAACCACACCGGCGTGACCGCCACCGCGGCGGCGACGAAACTTCCCAATGCCACCGAAAACGGCAAGCACAGGACTCCGCCGCGGGCGGGAACGCCGGCGCATCGCGAACCCGCCTGAATCTCGATGAATCTCGAGCGAAGCATCGAACACGGAGGGCAGGGGAGAAAATGCAGGCAAGGATTTTGAGAGTGGGAGGGAGCATTACCTTCAATCTGTAGGCGCTCCGGCGAATACGCTCCGGTCCAGCGAGCACCACCGACGGCCGTGAATGTCGTCGACTCTTCCGCCTCCGCCGTCGCCTTCTCCTCTCGTCTTCTCCTCCAATCGACTGAAATGCGAAGTGGGTTGTGCGAGTAACTGTAAGGAGGAGTAAATGGAACCGTGGGGGGAGGGGGACGAAGTGCGTGACGTGTTTGACGTCAACCATGGTCGGCGCGTGGCGTGCAGGCGCAGAGCAGTTCCACCGCGCGCACCCGAGTGGCAACCGCTGACCGCGGGGGGGGGCAACCGGCGTGTGGGCGAACTATGTCACACACCACACACGCGCCTTGTCCCACGTGGCACAGAAAATCGGCCAGAACGTGCCAAGATTCGTGCAGATACTGCTGGACGCCGATGGATGCGTGTGGTTGAGATGGCTAACGCCCACACGTGTGGGCGTTAACATTTCCGTTAATTTATAGGTTGAGCAGTTGCGGCAGGGCCGAGGCTGAGCAGAAGGTGGAGCAGCTGGTGCTCACTGCAGAGTAGATCGGTAACCCCGTGTCAGCTTGTGGCAGTGTAAATAAAATTACTGTTGGTAGACATACAATGCCACTGGTGATTTCACTTTTCATTGCACTTACATGATTCTTTGTGAAACAGCAATTTCAGTGTGGATTAGCCGGTTGGGTGATGCACTCCGATACAGTACAGGCCCATACGGAGGCCTCACACCGTTCAAGTTAGGGGATAAGGTAATCGCTCTTTCTCATTCTCACTAACTAAATACTCCCTCCATCTCAAAATAAGTGTCTTAACTTTGTACTAACTTTAGTATTAAGATTGATACACTTATTTGGGACGGAGGGAGTACATGAGAGGAGCTTGAGGATATGGGACGAGCTAGTTTTGATGCAATATACTTAACTCTTTGATCACCAGGTTACATTGTCTGACAATTTCCTTTCAGCCCACATTATGATGACGGAGAGCAGCCACAGAATAGGGAATACCTTCCTCAGTTTGTTCATTTGTTAGAACGAAAGCTACATTTTTTTCGTGGTGAAGTATGGACGGTGTTTTGTTTGGACTCTGGAGTAGTAGTAGCCTATCCTACAGTGGCAGTCAGTTCTTCCCAGGTTGAAGTGAGAGTGGATCATGTGAAAATGTGTGTGTTTGCCCTTTTTAGCGTATTTGGAGTCATTCCGTGTGCAGCAAATCTTAACTGGCTTGGTGTCTGTCCGGCCTGTTAGACTGACCGGGAGTCTACTATAACACCTAAAAAAATCTACATGTTCATAAGATGGGCCATATGCTTTTGACTGGATGGAAAAACTGTCTGTTACCCAAATAAAGAACAGCTAGCTGTCAATTAGACACTCTCCATATCTAAACGATGACTTTTGAATTATTATCCAGAGATGTCGTAATGCTGGGAGACAAATGTGTGAAGAACTCATTGGACTTTGGTCATGATGATCAACTAATTCGTTCTGTGATTGCGCCGCTGCTAGAAAACTTCTCGCGTCTCTTGCTTCCCATTCTGTACAAGAACTTGGATTCCAAGAAGCACGCTAGCTGCACCTTGGTGTACGGCACAAAAATCATGTAGCCAAGTAACTCGACCACGAAGATGTTGCACGGTCCGGTGCCCATTGCCCCCCTGTTGCCTCCTGCATGACTAATCCATCAAAACCTGCGTGATCTGGTGTGTGTCAATCAAATGAATGGCATGCTCAGGTCATATAAATAGCACGCAATTGCTCTCTCCAGAAGTCCAGGTCTTAGCCTATACCCGCTTTCTGTCCCTGATATGCCGAGCCTTCTTTTCAGGGAAAGTGGGATGTATTTCAGCTTTGTATACCACACATGTGACTGAGATAATGGAGTAAACCAAGGCCCTCTAGTTAATTTGTGGAGAGTTCCTGCCTACTGCCTAGCATTATTTGCTTCAGTGCAACAAATGTTCTACAAAACTCAAGTGCAATCCCTAGAGTCCAGCCCCCAGCTCAACTACTATGATCAGGTCGAGCGCGAGCAGGAGGGTGACGAGGCAATGGAGCTGAACAAGCCATCGGTGCCACCATCAAGTCGTATCGCGCAGAATTAAACCACCGCCCCTGAACAAGATGCAACTCAGGAGGCCAATGCAAGCGAGACCTCGTATTGTGCTGAGCTCGGGAAAATTGACCCCCGATGATACCTCCGAGACCTCGTATCGCATCAAGCTTGTGAAAATCGAGCGCTGTGTGACCTACGAGGCAGCTGCAGGGCCCTCAACGATGCATGGGACGAGCTGTAGGATGACATCACTGCCAACGAGGGTGGCGGCCGAAGATGCTGCCGCCATTTTGTCCCCTCTGACATGACCAAGATTTGATTATGTGCAACTTTATTTTTAGTTACTAGTACAAATGCCCGTGCATTGCAACGGGCGAAAAAAGTTTGAACATACTCCACGTGGCATTGCACAACACTTCTTATACCCTAATGGCATTTGTCGGGGCCTAATTCAGATCCACGGTCTCATCCCATGAAAGAGTAGTTGTGCATGAAACAGTCTTTCAAGCTATTTTTTTTCTTTTCATAAAAACACATTTTTTAAAGGTGTTTTTCTTTGTAATTTTTCAGAATATTTTAAAAAGATGATTCAATTTTTTGGTGAAATTTTTTTTTTGGAAATTATATTTCCGACACACACAGACAATTCTCTCTGTTACTTACGAAAAGATGTACGGACTCGATCTCCCTTCCTGTAGTAGCAGGGTTTACGAAATACATTAAAATCAGCAGGACGTTAAGCACCGACGTATGCGTTAATTGAAATAAAATTCAGAAAAGCACTGAAGTAAATCGAAACCTAATGTATGCTTCTTCTGCTAAACTTCAGATTGCTTCGAAGGAAAATATGAATACAGCCAACTTGTCTTGCTCTATTTTACACGGCTCATTGTTTCCATCAAGATGGACAATGCTAACATAAGCAGAACAGAATGTGACTAAGCGACAACCAATGCACTATCTTTAGGACAGCATTCAGACATGAATTGCAAAGACGCAGCATGGATAAATACCTTCACTCTTCTAAGTAGTTCATCATATCTCCGGTGTCCTTCTTGCAAAAATCTTTTTGTACAGTTGAAAGGACCCCTTACTTGTTTCTGTGTTCAAGCTCATTAACTGCTGAATTATACAAATAACATGTAAAATTTTATCTCTCCTAATTAAAGCATTGACAATAAAATCTAGAATATCTCCTTATTTGCATGAATCTAATGCAACTTCAAGCATGTCCAATACACTCGTAATATTTAATCCAATTTTCTCCTTCTGACTCAAAGACCAAGAAGTATTTGATAGCATGAGGCTGAAGGAATCAAACACGACCTTGGACCATTGAACGATAAAAAAATATCCATTGATCTGTGGAGGTGGCCAGCTTGTAAATACATATGGATAGTCAGACGGACAGTCCACTCACGACGTTGTTATCATCCAACAAAAGCAGCAACGATTTGCCAAATTCACCTTGGCCGCGCATATGAGGATCTGCAAGTATGGGTTGAGAAGGAACAACATCAATCAGCAATGTAAGACAATAGGTTTTGGGGGAACCGGCACAACCCTCTAGAGGTGGCCTATCACATATATATATAATGAGGTGGTATACAACATTACAGTATACACATGTAAAATGTAAATACAGAAGCTATACAGTCTAACACCCTCCCTCAATCTTAGCCACTTTCTAAAGAATCTAGAAGGGTAAGATTGCGCCTGCAAGCCTCAAACTGTGGTAAAGGCAATGGCTTGGTGAAGATGTCTGCAAGTTGATCCTTGGAAGAAATAAACTTGATATGTAGTTGCTTCTGAGAGACACGTTCGCGCACAAAGTGATAGTCAACTTCAATGTGTTTCGTTCGAGCATGGAATACCGGATTTGCAGAGAGGTATGTAGCACCGAAGTTATCACACCAAAGGACAGGAGACTGTGCTTGGGATATACCCAACTCCCGGAGCAAAGACTGTACCCAGATAATCTCCGAAGTGGCATTGGCCACAACTTTATACTCAGCTTCAGTACTGCTACGCGAGACAGTGGCCTGTTTCCGAGCACTCCAGGCAATCAGATTAGAGCCAAAGAACACAGCATAACCCACCGTGGATCGCCTGTCATCCGGATTGCCAGCCCAATCTGCATCAGAATATGCTGAGAGACAGCCAGAGGAGGACGGTCGAATATGCAATCCATGAGCCACCGTGAATCGAATGTAGCGCAAGATATGCTTAACAGCAGACCAATGAGTATCACGGGGTGACTGCAGATACTCGTCAAGTACTGAAGACCACCAACAATACTCCTGTACTCCGTCGCATCAGAAGAAGACAGAAGCACACCATCAACAGCAGTGAGCTTGTCAGTGGTGGACATGGGTGTAGTCGTCGGTTTGCACTTAAGCATCCCAGCTCGCTGCAACAAATCCAAAGAGTACTTCTTCTGCGTCATAACAAGACCATCAGCCCGAGAAGTAACCTCCACACCAAGGAAGTAGTGAAGCTTCCCAAGGTCCTTGACCGCAAAATCAGCACCAAGCGAGCGAACAAGCGCAGTAGCAGCTGACTGAGAGGAGCTGACCAAAATAATATCATCTACATAGACCAACAAGTACATAGTAACCTCAGGCCTCTGTAGAAGAAACAATGAGGAGTCAGCAGTTGATGATGCAAAACCATGAGCACGAAGGGCCATTGCAAGACGAGCATGCCAAGCACGAGGAGCCTGCTTCAGACCATAAAGTGCCTTGGACAGACGACAGAGATGATCAGGGCGATCCGGATCAGAAAAACCCGGAGGCTGGCGCATATAGACCTCCTCCTCCAACACACCATGAAGGAAGGCATTTTGAACATCAAGCTGACGAAGAAACCAACCTCGAGTAACGGCAAGAGAGAGAAGAAGCCTGATGGTAGTAGGCTTGACCACTGGACTGAAGGTGTCTTCATAGTCAAGACCAAAACGCTGTCGAAAACCACGAGCAACAAGACGAGCTTTGTAGCGCTCAATGGACCCATCAGAATGCCTCTTCACTTTGAAAACCCATTTAGAATCAATGACATTAACCCGTGTTGGTGGAGGAACAAGAGTCCATGTCTGATTGTGAATGAGAGCTTGATACTCCTGCTCCATGGCCTCTCTCCAATGAGGAATGCGCATAGCAGCTTGATACGTACGTGGCTTGGAGGATGGATCTGCAAGAGCAGCAGACATGCATGCAGATAACCAGGCAACTGTACCATCGTGTCGTTGCTTAGGCTGAAAGATGCCACTCCGGCTGCGCGTATGTGGATGTAGAGCAGCAGCAGGAGCCAGCGAAGTAGAGGGCGATGGGGACGTCACAGTCGGCGAACAGCCAGACGCCGCCTTAGGAGAGCCGGTACCGGACGGCTCCGGGATGCATGAGGCCAAAGCCGGCCTGGGTGAAGCCGACCCCGATGACAGAGGCCTAGAGGCCATGGGCGAAACGAGGGCGGGCGAGGCCGGCCCCGGTGACGACGGCCCAGACGCCCTGGGCGAGACAAGGGCGGGCGAGGCCGGCCCCGGTGACGACAGCCCAGACGCCCTGGGCGAGACAGGGGCAGGTGAGGCCGGCCCAGTCGCCGTTGGCGTGACCGGGGTCACGGGGCGCGACTGTGGCGATGACGGCCCAGAAGCCAGAGGCGATGAAGCGGGCGGCAGGACCGGGGCAGCGATCGGCCGTGCATGGGCACGGGGACCGAGGCCATGCAGGGGCGCCATGCGATCATCGTGCACAGCTGAAGGTGCCGACGATAAAAGCGACGGCGACGAGGGAGGCGATGGTGCCTCTAAAATCTCCAAATGAGCCCCACGACCAGTGCCTGCACCATGGTTAGGCAACAACAGAGGAGAATATGCAACATCATCAAATTGGTCAGAAGCAACAGAGGATGAATGCATGGGTGATGGTTCGGCAGTGGATACAGGGAGTTTGGCAAAGGGAAATACATGCTCATCAAACACGACATCCCGCGAGATGTAGACACGATTAGTGGGCACATGAAGACATTTGTATCCTTTATGAAGAGAGCTATAACCAAGAAAACACACTTCTTGGAACGAAACTCGAGCTTGCACTTGCTATATGGACAGAGATGGGGCCAGCAAGCACACCCAAACGCCTTGAGAAAGGTGTAGTCTGGTTGTTCATTAAGAAGAACTTCAATGGGAGTCTTCATGTTCAAAACACGAGTGGGAGTACGATTGATGAGAAAACATGCAGTGGTGAAAGCATCACTCCAAAACCGAAACAGAACATATGCATGGGCCAAAAGAGTAAGACCAGCTTCAACAATGTGACGATGCTTACGTTCTACTGAACCATTCTGCTAATGTGTATGTGGACAAGCTAAACGGTGAGCGATCCCAAGCGACTGAAAGAAGGAGTTGAGGTTGCGATACTCGCCACCCCAGTCCGACTGAACATGAACAACATGTTTTTGGAACTGAACAAAAATGTCAAACACATCAGATTTACGTTTAATAAGATAAAGCCAGGTAAAGCGACTATAAGCATCAACAAAACTGATATAATAATTGTGACCACTGACAGAAGTCTGAGCAGGACCCCATACATCTGAAAACACAAGTTCTAAAGGATGTTTCACCTCACGACTGGACTCCGAAAAAGGAAGTTGATGACTCTTCCCCTGCTGACAAGCATCACACACTGCTACATCTTTATTGCTAGACACACTAGGAAGCTCATGACGATGCAAAACATGCCGGACAATAGGTGTGGTCGGGTGACCAAGACGAGCATGCCACTGTGACGGAGATACCCGAACTCCACTGAAAACGCGAGCGACGCCAGGATGCTCCAAACGGTAGAGGCCCTGGCAGAGCCGCCCACTAAGAAGAATGTCCCTCATGCCCCGATCCTTAATAAAAAGATCAAAAGGGTGAAATTCACAAAGCACATTATTATCACGTGTGAGTTTAGGAACGGAAAGAAGATTACGTGTCACAGATGGAACTCGAAGAACATTGCGAAGCTGAAGACTCCTATTGGCATGTCTAGTGAGAAGCGATGCTTGACCAATATGAGAGATGTGCATACCTGCTCCATTGGCGGTGTGGATCTTGTCGGAGACATGATAGGGTTCACGAGTGTGAAGCTTCCCCATCTCACTTGTCAGGTGCTCTGTCGCCCCAGAGTCCATGTACCAGTGTGGATCGATGGAGTAGGACTGAGTGTGTCCCTGTTGCTTCTGCGGCGCCGGACGATCAGCCATGGCGACCTGACGGGCAAAGTTGCGTGTATCCTTGCCGTCATTGCCAAGACCAAGAAAACTCCGCTGGAAGCGTTTGTGACACTTGGAGGCCCAGTGCCCCTCAATGCCACACAACTGACACACGCGTCGACCACCGGCCCCTGGAAGAGTTGCGGACGCAGGGGGAGCCGAAGATGGCGAGGACGAGGCAGGTGACGGCCCCTTGGAGGAGGTGCGGCCACCCTTAGTGGCGGCGTTTGCTGAGAGGGAGCCATGGCTGGCCTTGGAGCGTCGCGCCTCGACACGCTGCTCGATAAGGAGAAGGGAGGAGTAGACCTCATGTGCCGCTATGGGAGTGGAGTTGGCCCGCTCGTTGATGATCTCGACCAAAACATCATACTCCTCGTCAAGCCCGTTGACAATGAAGGAGTTGAACTCGGAATCAGTGAGCGTCTGTCCAATGGAGGCCAACGTGTCAGCAAGGCCCTTGACCTTGTTGTAGAACTCCGTGGCCGTGGAGTCAAGCTTCTCACACTCGCCAAGCTGGCGGCGAAGCACAGAGACACGCGCCTGTGACTGCGCCGCAAACGAGCGCTCGAGGATAGTCCAGGCCTCATGAGACTCTTAGCGAAGACGACGAGTCCAGCGACAGCCGGAGAGAGCGACCCCTGGATGGAGGAGAGGTTCGTCTGGTCCTGCCCTGTCCAAACACGGTGAGCCGGATTATAGACCGGACCGTGCACGCTGTCCACCAACGCAGGAGGGCAAGGGAGAGAGCCGTCGACGTAGCCAAGAAGGTAATGACTCCCAAGGAGCGGAAGAACCTGCGCGCGCCAGAAGATGTAATTGTCCGATGACAACTTAATGGTGATGAGATGGCCGAAGTGAAACGGCGGCGGCAGCTGCGATCCCATCGAGGAGACTGGCTGAGGTGCGGCCACCGTGGAGACAGTCAGAGGGGCAACCGGCGCGGGTGCAGGGGGTGCGGCGACCGCGGTCGACGCCGCGAGACCCGCCAGCACGGCGGACTCCGCCACCAGCGGCATGGGCGAGACGGCGGCCGTGGTGGAAGAGGCGGACGGGGTGGCGGCGGTGTGCACCGCGAGCACCTGTCCGGGCGACGAGGCGGCCGGTGAGAACGCGAACAAGGAGCCCACGCTCCGCATCCCGATCGGCGACTGCAGGGAGGCGGCGTCCAACGGCCGGGAGAGGAGTGCCTCGAGGGAGGCCGGCAGAAAGCCGGCGACGGTGGAACCGGACGCAGCAGCGCACGACATAGTGGCGATGCGGCGGCAGGGCGGTGGCGGAGGTGGTGATGGTTGTTTTAGGGTTTTGGGCGGAAGCGTATGTAACCTAGCGTGATACCATGTAAGACAATAGGTTTTGGGGGAACCGGCACAACCCTCTAGGGATGGCCTATCACATATATATATATATATATATATATATATATATATATATATATATATATATATATATATATATATATAATGAGGTGGTATACAACGTTACAGTATACACATGTAAATACAGAAGCTATACAGTCTAACAAGCAAGAGCCGGCATGAACAAATTCGCTGCAATCTCACATGCCCCTATAAACAGATGAGACATGAACTTGAGTACATGTTTTTATACTACAAAATCTGGTGTTAGTATTGCTGAATGTTGAGTATAATGTTTATTAGGAAAGATGAGATAGACTAAGATTTGTTCTGGCTTGTCTTGTACTCCAAGTAGATCATTGTACTCCTATATATATGCCCACGAGGCTCAAGCAATACAACGAACTATTCCATCAATCCCTCTATCCTTTCCAACATGGTATCTATCGCAAGTCGATCCTAAACCCTAGCCGCCGCCGCTTCCGCACCTGCGCGCCGCCCCCGGGGCGGCCGGCCCCCATGACCGCCATCGGGGGCCGCGCCGCCCGTACCTAGGGTTCGTTCGCCGGCCGTGTTGGCCGGCTGCCCTAGAGAGTCTTTTTCCCGATCCTTTGATCCGGATTTTTCTCTCTCTCTCGCCGGTCGCTTTGATCGGCGTCTACTTTTTGGTTTTCCGATTCACTGGATCGGTTTGCGTCGCCCACCACCCCCGTCGACACCTCGCGCCTCTACTCCAACATCGGCGCGACCATCGCCTACTTCACCGACACGGCGGCCTCGCGTGAAAAGAAGCCCTCAAGGTCGTCGTCCGCGCGCCGACCCGCCCGTCGCCCTGCGTCGGCCGTCACCGCCCTGCTCCGACCGGGACTCCTGCATTACCCGACCCGGCGGCCTCGCGCCATGCGGCGGCCAATCATAGCCGCCCTGTCGCCCGCTGTCGCCGGCCTCATCCAGGACTTCGCCGACACCATGCATACATCGAGCGGCGTCCCCGTCCTCGCGCGCGATCAGATTGATCACCCGCCCGCCACCGCGATCCGCCTCATCTACGTTGCGCCGACCGACCTGGCCCGTCGGTTACGCGCGCCTCCGCAGGTCCCGTGAAGATCATCCCCGAGTTTAGCGCGCCTCTCCACCGATCGAGCATCTGGCTGCCGTTGCATGGCCCAGTAGGGCCGCAGCGCCGCCGCCCCGTGGTTCTCCTCCCGGCTGCACCGACCCGCGTCACCGCTGTGTCGCCCCTTCGGGTCGTAGTGCCGCGGCCCGCGGTCCATCGCCGCCCCGGGGCTGTCCGCTCCAGGCCGTCCCCATGGCTGCACCGACCCTCGCGCCACCGCTGCGTCTCCCCGTCGGGCCATAGCGAGCGTGGACGCGGTCCATGCTGCCGTCCCGAGGCCGTCCCCGCGGTTGCACCGACCCGCGCTCCGCCGTCGCGTCGCCCCTTCGGGCTGTCGCGCCGCGGCCCGCGGTCCCCGCCGCCGCCCCGAGGTCTTCCTGTCGTCGCCCGGACCTGCCCGCCGTCGCTGCGTTGCCCCTACGGGTCGTAGCGCCGCGGCCCGCGGTCCACTCCGCCATCACCGCGCGTCGACCTCCCGTGGTATGCGCTGCGCCGTCTCCCTTGGCGTGGGAACGTCACCGTCCGCGCCGGTCTTCGTCACGCTGTCGGGTTCTTCGCCTACTTCGAGCACCGCCGCCGCGCTCCTAACCTAGCCGCCGCCGCCGCCGTCAGGCCGCCGCCGCCGCCGCTCTTCTTTGGCCGCCGCCGCCGCTACCCTCGTAGACGCCGCAGCCGCTTGTCCACCTCCTTCGTCTTCGTCCAGCACCAGCCCGTCGCCAGCGTCGCCGTAATCTACCTCGACCGCTTCATCTACTCCGACAACCGCGGGTGACATTGGCCCCACGACGATTGGCGCCGCAACTGTCGTCGAGTCCTTCTCTGCTGGCCTCTCCAACTTCTTCGACATGGCGTACAGCTTGTGCAGGTCCCAGTCTATGCATGCCCGGTGCTGGCAACACCGCCGCGTGCCTTCGTCCACGACGTGTGCCCGGGCCTGGCAAGCCTGGCGCGGTGCTTCGTCAACTTCGTCTTCGTCCGTCTACGCATGCCCGGTGCTGGCAACACCGGTGCGTGCCTTCGTCCATGATGTGTCCCCGGGCTTGGCAAACACGCCGTGACGCGTCGTCAACAACATCATCTTCCTGGCGCACCCCTACTTCGACACCACTGCGCCCATGCTAACTCGGTGCCACCTTGCGCCCGCGGCTCCACGGCGACTTCCTCGACACCGGCCACCCTGACTCGACATCGACCACGGCATTCTTCGCACGGCTACCTCGACCAGGGCTCCACCACCCACGCTCTCGGCTACCTCGACAAACGGCACAAAGGGCTATCGCCTTGCTTGAGCAACCTCGTCGGTTGCCACTCCAGCCACGACTCCGCGATGCGTTGACCGTTACGACTGTGGGGGGTGTCCGTCGGCTTGCCTTCGGATTCTTCTCCAGTCTCACCGTCTGCGTCGCTACCGTTGTTACTGCGGGGGGATGTTGAGTATAATGTTTATTAGGAAAGACGAGATAGACTAGGATTTGTTCTGGCTTGTCTTGTACTCCAAGTAGATCATTGTACTCCTATATATATGCCCACGAGGCTCAAGCAATACAACGAACTATTCCACCAATCCCTCTATCCCTTCCAACAATGAACAACGGATGCACGTACATGAAGGTTGCTCCTTTATTGATTCCTAACACGCTGAGGCTGCTCGAGCTTATCATCTTCACCTCGCCATCCCGTTTCAGCACCTCCGTACACACAACCCCGCCATCGTAGCCCCTGGACAGCGCTGCCTAGCTTGGCTCCACACAGCCGCCACGCAGCCGTCAGCGCGCCGGACTGAGGCACTGTCCTAGGTGTCATGGTAGCCAGCGTCGTGGTGGGCTCGGTAGAGCACAGGGCGGAAAAAATGACAAAATCTGCTTTGCGTGCCACTACGCTTCACTTATGTTCAATTCTGAGAAACCTTGAAATAAGTTTATCCTCATCTCTATAAGGTGCATATGCGGATGGGTTGCGACAGGTTGAATTATCTTTATTTGGATCATGAAGTGTTGGTGTGAGAAGCTACCCTAACATCCTTCATTGATGCATACTTAAGCTCTGCACTTCCATCGAATGAAAGAGTGGTGATGCATGGAATAGTCTTTTAGCGGGGGAAACATACAATATGATTCTTACATGTGCATGGAATAGTCTTTTAGCGGGAGAAACATACAATATGATTCTTATAGGTGCATAGAATAGTCCCTTAGCTATCCGCATCCGGTTGCATTTTGCAAGAAATTTGACGAAAGTGAACAAATTTGAGAGATATTTAGACAAACCGGACATATTAATTCATACTTGAATAACTTCTAGATAAATCGTGATGCTTTTCATCTAGAATGGAGGACACTTATTACATTTTGACTTATTTTAACTAAACCGTACTCTAAACCTAGTCTAAATGACTATCAGCCCCCGCTCGCCCATTTTTGGCCGGCCATGAGCCCCGGGAACTGAAGCTCCGGCTCTGCCTTGTACTCTCTGCCTTCGCAGCCTGTAAGCGGCTAATCGGCTGACGAAAGGGCGGTGGCCTTCCTGAGACCAGAGTGTCGGCGACCCCCCATGTTGTACTCTTCCTCACTGTCAGCGGATATGATTCTTATAGGTGCATGGAATAGTCCCTTAGCTATCCGCATCCGGTTGCATTTTGCAAGAAATTTGACGAAAGTGAACAAATTTGAGAGATATTTAGACAAACCGGACATATTAATTCATACTTGAATAACTTTTAGATAAAACGTGATGCTTTTCATCTAGACTGGAGGACACTTATTACATTTTGACTTATTTTAACTAAACCATACTCTAAACCTAATCTAAATGACTATCGGCCCCCACTCGCCCATTTCTGGCCGGCCATGAGCCCCGAGAACTGAAGCTTCGGCTCCGCCTTGTACCCTCTGCCTTCGCAGCCTGCAAGCGGCTAATCGGCTGACGAAAGGGCGGTGGCCTTCCTGAGACCAGAGTGTCGGCGACCCCCATGCTGTACTCTTCCTCACTATCGGCGGCGCCCTTGGATGTGTCGACTTTGTGATCATTGCGCTGGGGCGCGGGTGTGGCGGAGCTGGCAGCGTCACCCTCGTCCTTGCTCTTGTCGTAGACTTCACCGACCGCATCGTGGATCTTCTTGAAGGCGGCTTCTAGCTCTGCTTGACGTTAGCGGTACCACCAGCGGCCACGACGGATTTGGCAGGCGGTGCGATAGGAGTCGCTAGTGCCTCCTGCTCGGCCTAATCCACGTTCGGCGCAATTGTCGTGCTAGCGGCGAGGTGCTCCACCGCACTCCTGTTCCGGATGAGGGTCGACACTGGAGATGCCCTTATGTACTCTTTGAGAGTTTACGAAAAAAGTAGATCCTGATGATCCGGACAATTGCGGCCGTTTTGAGGGTCGATGTTGGAGATGCCCTTATATACTCTTTGAGAGTTTAATAATTCATATATAGCATTGTATAACATTATTAAAATATTCAGATTCTAATGATGTTTTATTATGTAGTTTTTCTTATCGAAGGTCCTTTGATTTGTAATTCATTCCCAACGTTTTTTTTTCTTTTAAACTATTAAGGCCAAACGCAAGAAAATATCTCCATACTAAGGCTGATAAAAACAACATTGTGGTCGAGCGACCTGGACGTAGACTCCCCGTCAGGTCATCACGTGTACCTCCACCGCTTAGCCTATCCATTCGTCTCCAGCAAGATGCATCTGTATCCCTCTCATCCCCATCCATA